>NC_056725.1:691608350-691905850 GCF_019279795.1 Protopterus annectens
TTTTAGCAGGTTCTAGCTTTCAAGCTAAAAGAACAGGCACTCTCATTTTATGGAAGAACTCACCAGCAATGCCTAAAATAAAAGATACTTATGTTGATAAAAATATTATGTTAAGCAGTATTATAATTGAGTGGAACAGAAAACTATGTACCTACCTTCTCCTGCATCCTTTGCACTGTCTCCCAACTCTATTTCTCCATTTTATTTTTCATCTCTACCTAAGAAATTGACTCTCTCAACTTCAAACTAAAATTTTCTAGTAACTCTATCTTTTGATTTTAAACTACTTAATTATTTCTCTCTCACATTTTATATACCTGTACTGAAGAAATTTGATAGTCTCTGTTTTCACCTTTTGAACTTACTGAAAAGATAGCCTAAATGCCTGTTTTAGTTGTGTCTTAAATTCCCTATGTAATTATGAATGCCTGTTTTAGTTGAATCTCAAATTACCTATGTACTTTGACCTGTACTGTAGAAATTTGATAGTCTCTGTATTCACCTTTTTGAACTTACTGAAAGGAAAGCCTATATGCCTGTTTTACTTGTGTCTTAATTCCCTATGTAATTTTAAATCCCTGTTTTAGTTGTGTCTTAAATTACCTATGTACTTTGAATGTATTTTTGTTATTATGCATTAGATAGTGGAGCTTTTCTCCTCGGGCCTCCACTGAAAATGGACATGTATCCAGTTGGACTAGCCCGGTTAACAAATGTAAAATAAAAATAAATAAAATAAATAAATAAATGTACACTGGTGAACCCTTACTAGGTTCTAGGGGTTGGAGCTAAAGATGCAAAAAATTACTTAGATACTATAGCCTATTACATGAAAGGTGAAGTCATAATGGCTGGTGATTTTAACTGCATTTTATAAGACAAAGATTCCACTGCAGATAGAAAGCTGAGAATCACATCTTCAGCCAAACATTTAAATTTTGTAAATCTAATGAATTTAAAGGATATATATGAGCTAAGGAAAACAAACTCACTTCAATTTACCCATTATTTATATAGATATGAAACACAAACAAATATTGGTAAAATTTTTGTCTCGAACAATCTGTTATCACATATGAGAGAAGTTTCAATAGTTTCATGTCCACTATTAAACCATAATGCTATAACTTTAATATTATTTTAAAAATGGACAAATATATCACAGGAGATTACTAGTGCACATTATTAAAATAAAAAGATTCAAGGATTGGTATGTTAAAGAGATCAAAAATTTCCTAGAAATAAACATGAATGGTAAAATAACTGACATTGTCCTGTGTGATCCACTACAGGCTTAATTAAATGGAAGAGCTACAAACTGGCATATTAGTAAAACAATAGAATGGGAAAAAGAACTGAATATACTATATGCCAAAATAAACACACTAAAGTTAAATCTAAAACAAAATGACATTATCAGTCAATCTGAACTTAAAAACAAAACATGCTTAAATTCTAAATCAAAGTTTCAATAAACTGAGAAAAACTTAAACTTCAGGCATATTAGATCAACCCTTTAAGCTTGCATAAACTTGCTCTTAGATCAAAGAAAAGGAATAAACTAAATAATATCAAAGAAACTATAATGTATATAAATAATAAAAAATAAATTTAGAACAGATATTAAAGGTATTCTTGAGGGTTTTAGAAGATGTTATGGAAATATAAATAATAATAACTAATGATATAGCTGAAACTTTTCTAAGGGAAATATAAATAATAAACAAGTGAACAAATAAAAAAATAGATCTTTCACTTTAAGAGAAATAAAAGATCAAATAAAAAAGTTAAAAAAATAATAAGGTGCCAGGCATAGATAGGGTTATACCAGAACTATATACAATACTATCAGATGATGCAGTTAAAATATTAGATAAGGTCTAAGCCCCCAACATGGAAATATTCCCTTATGTCACCTATTTTAAAATAAGATAACGGTCCTACAAAGTGTTCATCATACAGACCCATTTCACTTTTAAATGTGGACTATGAGATGTTCATGTCTATTTTAGTTAACAGAAGTAATCTACTTATACCAAAGCTAATTAAAAATGATCAAACTGAGTTTGTGTTAAATAGAAAAGTACAGGACATTATAATAAGAATACATGCATTAATAGATTATGCAAATAAAAACAAGGGCTTTCTATCATTAGTCTCGATTTAGATAAGGCTTTTGACTCAGTTAATTGGTCATACTTGTTTAAAACACTTAACGTGCATAATTTCTCACCTGAGCTAATTGCATTAATTTCTAAGTTGTACAGTAACTCTTGCACTTATGTTAACACAGGCTCGTTCCTAAATCCTTTAAATTACAAAAAGGCAAAAAATAAGGCTGTCCATTATCATATTTACTTTTTGCATTAGCTATAGAACATTCTGCTAATGATATTAATCCAATAAGAACATTAATGGTATTAAAATAAAAGATTTCAAACTCTTTGTTGATGATACAGAAAATATAGAAAATTTGTTACAACATATAATTAGTTCTATGAGTAAGCTTGAAGAAATCTTAAACTTAAGATTTAATCCTACCATATCAAGGAATAAACTCCCATTAGAAATCCGGTCCCTCAAACACCCTAATCAATTCAAAACAGCTACCAGAAAATACCTAAAAACTCACTGGTCCTGCCACTGCAACCATCCTCCTTAAACCACCAGCGTCTCTTGTAGACCCTTACCTTACTCTTTCAGTAGGATCTGTTCTTGCCTCTTCATCTGACTAAGAATCTAAACTTTCAGTCTTATTAGTTATAACCTCTACTTATCCAGCTTTCATCTCCTCCACTGATTCTCCTATATTTTGACTGACAACAGAAATTTATTTTCTATGAATCATTGCTGTGTTATCAGTGTTTGTGCACCTGAGTTTTTCTTGTATTCTGTGCTTATAGTGTATAACACTAGAGCAGTGACCTTCTACTTCTGATAACTATACATACATTGTTTCTCTGCATTGTAAAATACTGATGCATGTTATCCGTTTTTATGTATTTTTATTTTTTTATTTTTATTTCTGTATTATTTCTGTATAACAAATAGTATTACTGAGGAGCTTTTCTCCCCGGGCCTCTGCTGAAAAAGGGCTCCACAGCTCAGTCAGACAAGCCGCGTCAACAAATGTAAAATAAAATAAATAAATAAAAAATAATAAAACATGTATATTATTAATGAATAATATATATATATATATATATATATATATATATATATATATATATATATATATATAAATATTCTAACTTCAATTGGAATAGCAATCAAATGAAATACATTGGTATAATTATGTCTAATAGTAAAGAAATGATACAAACTTTCAATAAGTTGTTGATAAAAAATTAAGTTTAGTTATAAATTGGAATAATTCTTTACTATGGAAGAACAATTTATGCTTATTAAGATGGCAATTCTTCATTAAATATTGTTAATCTTTAGTGCTATCTCCACCAAAAAAAGTAATAAAGAAGATAAATAATATTCTACTTAATTTTTTGACATCCTAATAAATCAAGAGTTTCCTTTGATTGACGCAGAAAAGGCTGGGATAATGGTGGAAAAGGATTCCCTGATGTTCAATTGTATGTTACTTCAACAGTCATAAAAGTTATAACATGAATAAATCCATTCTATGATTAAAAATGGAAACAAATGTATCAAGAAATATTATTAGTAAATAATAAATATATCACAACCAGTCAAACAAATAGTAAGTTTTATCTAGTTATTATTAAAATATTTTTGCATAAACAGTATTACACCCTCTTTTCAAATTCAATATTTACATAACATTTCCTCTTTCCTAAAGTTCACATATTTTAACCATTGTATTAAAGACTTAATATTTTCTATGATTCCAATTGCATATACAAATGACTCCTTAGAAACTCATAACTTCAACCAAATGCTAGTACTGAAACAACAAAGTAATTTAATTTATTGTCATCAATTCTTAAATTGTACTGATATATACATTGTTGACAAATTTAAGGTCCAGATACAATCAAGACTCTGAGAATTGGTAAATTTTACAAATATTTAGGGAGTTTGTGTACACAGAGAAAATAAGATGTTTAACCTAGATAAGAAATCATTCCACAAATTATTAGAATTCTTAATAAATAGCAATAATAATGCAATGAGAAATAAATTATATTTGCCACAAACTTATAAAACTCTTAAGTTAGATTTCCCATATTTAGACAATTTCTATTGGAAAGACTTCTCGAAAAAGTAATAATGAAGACTTCACTGAAGAATACAAGAAAATAATATTAAAACTAGGGATAAAAGTATGTCTTCATTAGACTGGAAAATTTTCAGTTGGAAATTTTTACACAGAGCTTTTGTCACTCTTAACAAAATTGCAATTATGTATAAAATCATATAGAATTAAATGCTGAAGAAGTGATTCTGAAATGATAGCTGATTGGACTTATATGAATGTAAAGTCATCTTCCCTTTTTGAAAAGAAATTATTCAAGATATATGGTCAGATAGAGGCAATATTTCTAAATCTTTAGTTTTATTTAATTCTCCAATTCCTGAGAAAATTCCAAAAACCCAACTGTCTCTTCTTTGGTCTATTCTTGCTATAGCCAGAAAAGTAATAACTAAAAATTGGAAAAGTAAAATTACCTCCTCTAGTTCTGAAATTATTAGTACAGCAAAAATTGTTTGCAGTATTGAAATGCATGTTATAAAGATGACAGCTTCTTATGTTATACATTCATATAAATCTTGGCTTAAATTTAAAGACTTGCTTGAAAAATATTAATTGTTGCTGTATAACTTTGATGTATTGATCAGCTCTGGACCTATGTAAACAGTTGTTTTATAATTAATGCACTGTACGAGCGCATCCACTCATGCATGAATCATGCCATCCCAAAGGGAACCAAGATTCTCTCCTCCTTAAAAAGGAAGCCAATCTGGTGTCCCCCTGCCATAAACAAACTTTACAACAAAAGGAAGAAACTATTGCAGAAAAGAGGAAAATCTCAGGATGCAAAACACTCCCTTACCAGCATCAGTAAGAAGCTGAGATCCCTCATAAAATCCTCCAAAGTTAGTTACGAAAATAAAATTGCCAAAGATTCCAAAGACAACCACAAGGTATTCTATAGCTAAGTCAAGAATCTAAATGGCAATGCTCAGATCTGCTCTGAACTACAACAGAATGGCATTAAATATATTGATCCCAAGGATATTGCCAATATCCTGGCAGATCGATTCAGTGCCAACTTTACCACCTCTCACCCCTAAAGGGCCCATCTCAATACTGATAGATTGCCAAATTCCGGTAATAACAGCACTCTCTCTCAAGCTACGAATACAGCATTTTTGGGACCAGACGCCATCTCGGGCTGTGTACTACATGAACTACAAAATGAACTGGCACCTCATCTAACAGTCATGTTTAATTATAGCCTCACCTCAGGCTTTGTGCCCACTATGTGGTGCACAGCTACAGTTATCCCACTCCACAAGGGGGGATCCACCTTGGATCCTGGGAACTACTGCCTCATCAGACAAGCCTGATCTGCAAGGCCATGGAATGTATCATCATGGAACTTACAAAGACATTGGCAACCATCAAACACTGGACGACACCCAGTTTGGGTTCATGAAGGGCCAATCTTGTCTCCTGAACCTGACTGACTTCTTCGAATCAGTCTCCAGAGCTGTGGATCAAGGTAAGGCAATCCACAGCCTATCTGGACCTCGCCAAGGCCTTCGACACCATCCCCCAGTTTGGAATCAAAGATAAACTTACTAAGCTGGGCATTAATTCCCTACATCACTCGATGGTTTGCCAACTGGCTTACTGACAGAACCCACACTGTAAAAGTAGCAGACTCCAAATACAGCTGCAGACAAGTGACAAGTGGCGTACCTCAGGGTTCAGTCCTAGGACCGCTCTTGTTTGTCATCTACTTATCTGAAGTACAGGTTAACACTAAGGGACTCTGGCTAACAAAGTTTACAGATGACTGCAAACTGGGGGCCATTACTGAATCCCCAAATGATGTGGATATTCTACAAAAGGGCCTTACAGAAACAGATGCATGGTGTGAGAGTGATGGGCTCAAGCTCAATGCCAAAAAATATATAGTTATCCCCTTTGGGAAAAATATGTACCCATGAATTACCACATAGGAGGCAGTACACTAAATACCAAATGTGTGATAAGAGATTTAGTGACACAGGTGCTCAGTGGTCTCACCTTCGATAACCACATTGCCGCAACAGTCAGGAAATCCTTCTATGTGGCACACTTCATCACTAAGGGCTTTTCATCCAGAATAAAGGAGGTCATTGTCCCACTGTACTCATCCCTCATTAGACCCATTATAGAATACAATGCCCCATTTGGTATGTACCTCTCAAGACATCTGCAACAACTGGAAAGGCAGCAGAAATACCTCACTAAAAGGATCACAGGCCTAAAGCAGATGCCCTATGCTGACTGTCTAAAAAAACTCCAGCTATACTCTGTCGCATATCATCTACTTAGAGGCAATCTCTGCTTAACATACAAGGCCGTCAAACCCAGAGCTGCTGGACATGCTACACTTAATGAAATCTCAATCCCTCAGAGCCACACGCTCCAGGGATCTAAACCTTGTCATCACAATGAACAAAACATGCTGGAGGGATAGATTCCTGACCCAGAAACTCCCCAAACTCTGGAATAGACTGCTCATACATGTCAAGCAGAGTGCCTCTTTGGCCCTCTTCAAAAGGAACCTTGAATGGATGGGAGATAGGAAATTCACCCCGGGGATCACATCAGTCACCCTGCTAGACAGGGATCCAGGGAAGTAAATATTGTGGGAAGAAATAGCCAGGGAATTGTTATGGCTAGGCTTGTATAGGCTTTACGGCCGAAAGCCTAGTACCAACCTATGAATTTATTTGTTTATTTATTGTTTTAAAAGCAAATAAAATAATTTAAAAAAGAAAAAACATTGAAGTCAGTATAACAAGATCTAAAGACTGTGAAACCATGCTCATAAAAATCAGGATTATCTAAACATTTTAAAAGATATAGTATACTATTCAAAGTTAAATGTTCAATGTTCTTCTCCAGAGCATGTCAGGTATATGGGTCTATTTAGATCAGTTCTCTCACATTGTTTATACATCAGGATAATAACTGCCATCTTCCACAACAGTTGAACACAATTGCATTTCAGTGAATGGCTGCATGAATAAAGCAGAATTTCATTCAAAGCTTCCTTCAGTATAAAAGTAAATACCCAAAGGTTTCAAGCAATGACCACACAAGTATAACTTGATTTTATATTTGGTTAAATAAACTGCAGTCATACAGAATTGAATTCTATACACAATTTAGTGTAATTGTTACACAAGTCTAAAAGGTCTCAGCAAGAATCCTCATCTTATTTAGTTTGATGTAATTTCTCTTTTACAGAACATATTTATTGAACTGTTTTATGTGCATGAAATAGATACCAAGAAGTTCATCATGACAGTAGATTTGAAGTGAATCTTAAGATGTGAATCACAGCATCCACTTCGAGAACATGTAACAACTTGGTTATGATTGCAAAGACTGAATCATAGTTCATTGTATGCATGGTGCTTTACCTCATTCGTGTACTACCAAATTGCAGAGACAGATAAGTAAATTACATAGGACATCAGAGCTTTGAAAGCTGTCTTTCAGTACACAGAGTTGCTCCAATGTGCTACACTACAGACAGAAAAAAAAATTGCAAGAACATGACTTTTTTACTGGTTTGAAGGTTGCAACACACTTACTGCTGCCCAAAGGCAGTGGCCAGGAGTAAAGGGCATCACTTTCTGTAACATCTTGAAATAATCCAACAGACTTTCTAGTGCCACATTTAATAAAAATTAGTGGAACTGCAAAGTGTACTACAGCTTCTAAACTTGTTTGAAATTCTTTCTGCTGCTGTCTGTAGTGGCTACTGTTTTCCTCTAGTATGATACAGTAGTGCTGAATGGTGGTTAGCAAACTTTTGGTAAGCACCATTCTTATGTTGAAAATATGCCTAAAAAAGCAGTCTCTTCCTAAATTCAGTGAGTAATCTTGGTGCTATAAGTACTACACAAAGTTTATCAATATTATTACTCCACCAAGAGTATGAGAGGCCATTGACTAACTTATCATTGCATACTTGCCACCTGGACATCTCAAACGGTGCATAATCAGGTCTTTCCAAGTTTATATCAATCATATATCAACCATATCCATGCCACAGGTCAGAAAGGTAAATGTTTACTTCATGCTATGTTTTGACAAAATAAAGGACTAATTTTTCAAATTATTATAAGAATTAAGATTACAACCATTTGCTCAGAATTGTAATTCCTCCAGTAATATGATGTTATCCTGGTTTTCATGGAATGTTAGGTGGGCTGAGATAGACATGTTGGCAGTTTTGTAACATCCTGAAATACGAAATTTAAATAGCTGTGTGTGTTAACTGTTAAAATGATGCATGGGTGAGCTACTCTGAGTAGTTGCATTGCTGCAATCAGTAACACTCCCAATGAAAAAAAAGACAGAGGAGAACTTTACAGGGGTCAAAGGGGATAGATCAACAAAGATGCAGTATGCAGTATGGCATCAAAAGTAAACTCTAAATAAGAAGTTCAGCATATAAGGGGACTGGGATACAAAACTGAAAGCACATGGGAAGAAAATGAGTACAAATAAGACAGCAGTGATGGCAGCAAAGTCAGAAATCAGAAGAAATGAAAACTGAGATAGAAGGGAAAATAGTAGAAAAGGTGAACAGCTTCAGGTATCTGGGAAATGGTGGATGAGGAGAAGGCAACTCTAAATGAGGAGGTCAAAGTTAGAATTAGGGGAGCTGCAGCCAACTGGCACATAGTGTCTGTGGTACAGTGTCAGAAGAAGGTCAAAGAAGCTGGAAAGTAAGATGTACAAAAAAGTGTTGTGACCACAACTTCTTCATGGCTGTGCAGTGAAGGCAGATCATGTGAGGAAGCCAGAGGTATTAGAGATTTTGGTTGAGATGTATGGTAGGGTAAACACTATACGACATATGAAGAAATAAGGACATCACAGCAGAAGCCAAAGTACTCAAATTGCAGACAAGGTCATAGGGAACAGATTATGGTGGTTCTTGTACATCTGCAGGAAAGCATAAGATAATTTGGTGAAGAATATTTGGGAGAGTCAGGAAGAAAACAAGAGTACCCTGTCTTACGCTGATCACCTAAAGGATCTGTCACTGTATTCAGTCACCTATAGGCTGCTGAAGGGGGACCTTTGCCTGGCTTACAGGGCTTCCTCATACCCAGCCCTGATAAATCTCTTGCACATGCACAAAATAAATGGCACCAGGGATCTTAACTTCACTTCTGACATAAACAGAACCTGGTGGAGAGACAGTTGTGTGTCCAAAAGGATCCTCATACTATGGAATAGGTTCCCCATCCATGTAAAACAGAGTTCATCACTGACCCTATTCAAACAAAACCATGACAACTGAATGGGAAATTGTAAATTTACCCCTGGTCTGGCCCCGAAGTCCCTTGCGAGAGGCCATCAAAAAGAAAAGTATTATCCTTAGCTATCTACCTAACCTACCCCTCCCCCATTATGATACTTGGGACACAAATGGTTTGGAGTATGCAGCTAGGCTTGTAAGGGTCCTAGTGGTTATTAGCTTAGTAACAACCTATGAACCTATAAGAGATGGAGGAACAGCATGACAGAAGACCTGTGACAGTCAGACATGACTATCAAAGAAGATAGGAAAATGGAACTGAATCAAAAGAGGTAGCAGCAGTTGATGCAATACCCAGACCTCATGTAGAAAACAGGAATGGGGGGAGATGATGATCTTTACTATCTGCACAATGAGCAGTAGGCAGTCACATGTAAGTGACTACAGAATATACAGAATTGTTAACTGTAGCAAAATCAGTGAGGAAGTTTCAAACTGGAAATGGAAAGATGTGATTTACACATCCTGCCAGTGCCCCTATGTCACCTCTCCTTTGTCTAAGGCTGCTCTTACACATCAGCCCAGTGCCCAGATGTCACCTCTCCTTTGTCTAAGGCTGCTTTACACATACTTCCAGTACCCCTGTGTCACCTCTCCTTTGTCTAAGCCTGCTCTTACCCATAATCCTAGTGCCCCTGTGTCACCTCTCCTTTGTCTAAGGTTGCTCTTACACATCCTCCCAGTGCCCCTGTGTCACCACTCCTTTGTCAAAGGCTGCTCTTATACATCAACCCAGCGCGCGTCACCTCTCCTTTATCTAAGGCTGCTGTTAAACATTCTCCCAGTATCCCTGTGTCACCTCTACTTTGTCTAAGGCGGCTCATACACACCCACTCAGTACCCCTGTGTCATCTCTCCTTTGTCTAAGGCTGCTCTGACAAATCCAAGCAGTGCCTCTGCGTCACCTCTCCTTTGTCTAAGACTGCACTTACATATCCTCCCAGTGCCCCTGTGTCACCTCTCCTTTATCAAAGGCTGCTCTTACACATCCTCACAGTGCCCCTGTGTCACATCTCCTTTGCCTAAGGTTGCTCTTACACAGTCTCCCAGTGCCCCAGTGTCACATCTCCTTTGTCTAAGACTGCTCTTACACATCCTCCCAGTGCTCCTATGTCACCACTCCTTTGGCTTAGGTTGCTTTTACACATCCTCCCAGTGCCCCTGTGTCACCTCTCCTTTGTATAAGGCTGGCCTTACACATCCTCCCAGTGCCCCTGATCCACATCCCCGTTCTCTAAGACTGCTCTTACATATCTTCCCAGTGCCCCTGCATCACCTTTCCTTTCCTTTGTCAAAGGCTGCTCTTACACATCCTCTAAGTGCCCCTGTGTCACCTCTTCTTTGTCTAAGCCTGCTCTTACCCATCCTCTCAGTGCCCATGTGTCACATCTCCTTTGCCTAAGGTTGCTCTTACACATCCTCCCAGTGCTCCTGTGTCACCTCTCCTTTGTCAAATGCTGATCTTACACATCCTCCCAGTGCCCCTGCGTCACCTCACCTTTATCTAAGGCTGCTGTAACACATTCTCCCAGTGTCCCTGTGTCACCTCTCCATTGCCTAAGGCTGCTCTCACACATAATCCCAGTGCACCTGTCACCTTACTTTGTCTAAGGCTGCTCTTACACATCCTCTCAGTGCCTGTGTCAGCTCTCCTTTGTCAAAGGTTGCTTTTACACATCCTCCCAGTGCCCCTGTGTCATCTCTCCTTTAACTAAGGCTGCTCATACACATCTTCACAGTGCCCCTGTGTCACATCTCCTTTGTTTAAGACTGCTCTTACACATCCTCCCAGTGCTCCTATGTCACCTCTCCTTGGTCTAAGTTTGCTTCTACACATTCTCCTAGTGCCCCTGTGTCACCTATCCTTTGTCTAAGGCTGCTTTTACACATCCTCCCACTGCCCCCGTGTCACCTCTCCTTTGTCTAAGGCTGCTGTTATACATCCTCCCAGTGCCTTTCTGTCACCTCTCCTTTGTCTAAGGCTGCTCTTGCACATCCATCCAGTGCTCCTATGTCACCTGTCCTTTGCCTAAGGCTGCTCTTACACATCCTCCCAGTGCCCCTGTGTCACCTCTCCTTTCTCAAAGGCTGCTCTTACACATCCTCTAAGTGCCCCTGTGTCACCTCTCCTTTATCAAAGGCTGCTCTTACACATCCTCTACGTGCCCCTGTGTCACCTCTCCTTTGTCTAAGGTTGCTCTTACACATCCTCCCAGTTCCCCTGTGTCACCTCCCCTTTGTCTAAGGCTGCTCTTAGACATCCTCCCAGTGCCCCTGATCCACCTCCTCTTTGTTTAAGGTTGCTCTTACACATCCTCCCAGTGCCCCTGCGTCACCTGTCCTTTGTCTAAGGTTGCACTTACACATCCTCCCAGTGCCCCTGTGTCACTTCTCCTTTGTCTAAGGTTGCTGTCACACTTCCTCCCAGTGCCCCTGTGTGACCTCTCCTTTAACTAAGGTTGCTCATACACATCCTCACAGTGCCACTGTGTCACCTCTCCTTTGTCTAAGGCTGCTGTTACACATCATCCCAGTGCCCCTGCGTCACTTCCGCTTTGTCTAAGGCTGCTCTTGCACATCCATCCAGTGCTCCTATGTCCCTCTCCTTTGCCTAGGGCTGCTCTTACACATCCTCCCAGTGCCCCTGTTTCAGCAGTCCTTTGTCTAAGGCCACTCTTACACATCCTCTAAGTGCCCCTGTGTCACCTCTCCTTTATCAAAGGCTGCTCTTACACATCCTCTACGTGCCCCTGTGTCACCTCTCCTTTGTCTAAGGTTGCTCTTACACATCCTCCCAGTTCCCCTGTGTCACCTCTCCTTTGTCTAAGGCTGCTCTTAGACATCCTCCCAGTGCCCCTGATCCACCTCCTCTTTGTTTAAGGTTGCTCTTACACATCCTTCCAGTGCCCCTGCGTCACCTGTCCGTTGTCTAAGGTTGCTCTTACACATCCTCCCAGTGCCCCTGTGTCACTTCTCCTTTGTCTAAGGTTGCTGTCACACATCCTCCCAGTGCCCCTGTGTGACCTCTCCTTTAACTAAGGTTGCTCATACACATCCTCACAGTGCCACTGTGTCACCTCTCCTTTGTCTAAGGCTGCTCTTGCACATCAACCCAGTGCCCGTGTCATCTCTCCTTTGTCTAAGGCTGCTATTACACATCCTCCCAGTGCCCCTGTGTCAGCTCTCCTTTGTCTAAGGTTGCTCTTACACATCCACCCAGTGCCCCAGTGTCATCTCTCCTTTCTCTAAGGTTGCTCCTATACATCCTCTCAGTTCCCCCCGTGTCACCTCTCCTTTGTCTATGGCTGCACTTACACATTCTCCCAGTTACCTCCGGTTCACCTCCACTTTCTCAAAGGCTGCTCTTCACATCCTCGAAGTGCACGTGTCACCTATCCTTTGTCTAAGGCTACCCTTCACATCCTCCCAGTGGCGAAATGTCACCTTTCTTTTGTCTGAGGTTGCTCTTACACATCCTCCAGTACTCCTATTTCACCTCTCCTTTCTCTAAGGTTGCTCTTACACATCCTCCTAGCTTCCTTGTGTCAGCTCTCCTTTGTCTAAGGTTGCTCTTACATATCCTCCCAGAGCCCTTGTCACTTCTCCTTTGTCTAAGGTTGCTCTTACACATTCTCACAGTGCCCGTATCACCTCTCCTTTCTCTAAGGTTGCTCTTACACATCCTTCCAGTGCCCCTGTGTCACCTCTCTTTTGTCCAAGGTTACTCTTACACATCCTCCCAGTGCCTCTATGTTACCTCTCCTTTGTCTAAGGCTGCTCCTAGACATCCACCCAGTACCCATATGTCACCTTTCCCTCGTCTAACGCTGCTCTTACACATCCTCCCAGTGCCCCTGTGTCAGCTCTCCTTTGTCAAAGGCTGATCTTACACATCCATTAAGTGCACCTGTGTCACCTCTCCTTTGTCTAAGGCTGCCCTTAGACATCCTCCTAGTGTCCCTGATCCATCTCTTCTTTGTCTAAGGCCGCTCTTACACATCCTCCCAGTGTCCCTGCATCACCAGTCCTTTGTCTAAGGTTGCTCTTACACATCCTCCAAGTGCCCCTGTGTCACCTCTCCTTTGTCTAAGGTTGCTCTTACACATCCTCCCAGTGCCCTTTTGTTACCTCTCCTTTAAGGTTGCTCATACACATCCTCACAGTGTCCCTGTGTCACATCTCCTTTGTCTAAGTTTGCTTTTACACATCCTCCCAGTGCCCCTGTGTCACCTCTCCCTTGTCTAAGGCAGCTTTTACACATCCTCCCACTGCCTCCGTGTTACCTCTCCTTTGCCTAAGGCTGCTGTTACACATCCTCCCAGTGCCTTTCTGTCACCTCTCCTTTGTCTAAGGCTGCTCTTGTAAATCCATCCAGTGCTCCTATGTCACCTCTCATTTGCCTAGGACTGCTCTTACACATCCTACCAGTGCTCCTGTTTCAGCTGTCCTTTGTCTAAGGCCGCACTTACACATTATCCCAGTGCCGCTCTGTCACCTCCCTTTTATCTAAGGCTGCTCTTGCACATCCTCCCAGTGCTCCTGTGTCACCTCTCCTTTGTCAAATGCTGCTCTTACACATCCTCCCAGTGCCCCTGTGTCCCCTCTCCTTTGTCTAAGGTTGCTTTTATACATCCTCCCAGTGCCCGTGTCACCTCTCCTTTAACTAAGGTTGCTCATACACATCCTCCCAGTGCCCGTGTCACCTCTTCTTTATCTAAGGCTGCTATAACACATTCTCCCAGTGTCCCTGTGTCACCTCTACTTTGTCTAAGGCTGCTCTTACACATACTGGGAAATGCACCTGTGTCACATCTCCTTTGCCTAAGGCAGCTCTAACACATCCCCCAGTGCTTCTGTGTCACCTCTCCTTTATCTAAGGCTGCTCTTACACATCCTCTCAGTGCCCCTGTCTCACCTCTTCTTTGTCAAAGGCTGCTCTTACACATCCTCCCATTTCCCCTGTGTCACCTCTCCTTTGTCTAAGGCTACTCATAGACATCCTTCCAGTGCTCCTAATCCACCTCCTCTTTGTCTAAGGTTGCTCTTATACATCCTCCCAGTGCCCCTGCGTCACCTGTCCTTTGTCTAAGACTGCTCTTACACATTTTCCCAGTGTTGCTATGTCACCTCTCCTTTGTCTAAGGTTGCTTTTACACATCCTCCCAGTGCCCCTGTGTCACCTCTCCTTTGTCTAAGGCTGCTCTTACACATCCTCCCACTGCCCCCGTGTCACCTCTCCTTTGTCTAAAGCTGCTCTTGCACATCCATCCAGTGCTCCTATGTCACCTCTCCTTTGCCTAGGGCTGCTCTTACACATCCTCCCAGTGCCCCTGTTTCAGCTGTCTTTTGTCTAAAGCCACTCTTACACATCATCCCAGTGCCCCTATGTCACCTCCCCTTTTTCTAAGGCTGCTCTTGCACATCAACCCAGTGCCCGTGTCATCTCTTCTTTGTCTAAGGCTGCTCTTACACACCCTCCCAGTGCCCCTGTGTCACCTCTCCTTTGTCTGAGGTTGCTCTTACACATCCTCCCAGTGCCACAGTGGCAACTCTCCTTTCTCTAAGGTTGCTCGTATACATCCTCCCAGTTCCCCAGTGTCACCTCTCCTTTGTCTATGGCTGCACTTACACATTCTCCCAGTGCCCTTGGTTCGCCTCCACTTTCTCTAAGGCTGCTCTTCACGTCCTCCAAGTGCACCTGTGTCACCAATCCTTTGTCGAAGGCTACCCTTCACATCCTCCCAGTGGCAAAATGTCACCTTTCTTTTGTCTGAGGTTGCTCTTGCACATCCTCCAGTTCCCCTATTTCACCTCTTCTTTCTCTAAGGTTGCTCTTACACATCCTCCCAGCTTCCCTGTGTCAGCTCTCCTTTGTCTAAGGTTGCTCTTGCATATCCTCCCAGAGGCCATGTGCCACCTCTACTTTGTCTAAGGTTGTTCTTACACACCATCCTAGTGCCCCTATGTCACCTCTCCTTAGTCTAAGGTTGCTCTTACACATTATCCGAGTGCTCCTGTGTCACCTCTCCTTTCCCTAAGGTTGCTCTTACACATCCTTCCAGTGCCCCTATGTCACCTCTCCTTTGTCCAAGGTTGCTCTTACACATCCTTCCAGTGCCTGTGTGTCACATCTCCTTTGTCTAAGGTTGCTCTTACAAACCCATCCAGTGCCCCTATGTCACCTCTCCTTTGTCTAAGGCTGCTCTTACACATACTTCCACTGCCCGTGTCACCTCTATTTTGTCTAAGGCTGCTATTACACATCCGAGCAGTGTCCCTATGTAACCACTCCTTTTTGTAAGGTTGCTCTTGCACATCCTACAAGTGCCCCTGTGTCACCTCTCCTTTGTCTAAGGTGGTTCTTACACATCTTCCCAGTGCCCCTGTGTCACCTCTCCTTTGTCTAAGTTTCCTCTTACACATCCTGCCAGTGCAGCAATGTCACCTCTGCTTTGTCTGAGGTTGCTCTTACACATCCTACCAGTGCCGCTATGTCACTTCTCCTTTGTTTAAGGTTGCTCTTTCATATCCTCCCCGCGCCCATGTCACCTCTCCTTTGCCTAAGGCTCCTCTTACACATCGTCCCAGTGCCTCTATGTCACTGCTCCTTTGTCTAAGGTTGCTCTTACACATCCTCCCAGTGTGCCTGTGTCACCTCTCATTTGTCAAAGACTGCTGTTATACATTCTCCCAGCTCCCCTGTGTCACCCCTCCTTTGTCTAAGTCTGCTCTTACACATCCTCCCAGAGCCTCTAATTCACCTCTGCTTTGTCTAAGGTTGCTTTTACACATCCTCCCAGTGCACGTGTCACCTCTCCTTGGTCTAAGGTTGCTCTTACTCATCTCCCACTGCACCAATGCCACCTCTCCTTTGTCTATGGTTGCTCTTGCATATCCTCACACTGCCCCTGTGTCACCTCCCCCTTGTCTAAGGCTGCTCGTACACATCCTCCAAGTGCACCAGTGTTACCTCTCCTTGGTCTAAGGTTGCTCTTACAGATCCTCACAGTGCCCCTGTGTCACATCTTCTTTGTCTAAGGTTGCTCATACACAAAATCACACTGCTCCTGTGTCAAATCTCCTTTGTCTAAGGCTGCTCTTACACATTCTCATAGTGCCCCTGCGTCACCTCTCCTTTCTCTAAGGTTGATCTTACACATCCTCCCAGTTCCTCTGTGTCACCTCTGCTTTGTCTAATGTTGCTTTTACACATCCTCCCAGTGCCCCTGTTTCACCTCTCCTTTGTCTAAGGTTGCTCTTACACATCCTCTCAGTGCCCCTGTGTTACCTCTCCTTTGTCAAAGGCTACTCATACACATCCTCCCAGTGCCCATGTCACGTCTCCTTTATCTAAAATTGCTCTTTCACATCCTCCTAGTGCCCCTACCTCACCTCTCCTTTGTCTAATTCTGCTGTTACACATCTTCCCAGTGAACCTGTGTCACCTCGCCTTGGTCTAAGGTTGCTCTTACACATCTGCCACTGCCCCAATGTCACCTCTCCTCTGTTTATGTTTGCTCTTGCAAATCCTCACGCTGCCCGTGTCACCTCCCCTTTGTCTAAGGCTGTTCTTAGACATCCTCCCAGTGCACCTGTGTCACTTCTCCTTGGTCTAAGGTTGCTCTTACACATCTGCCACTGCCCCACTGTCACCTCACCTTTGTCTAAGGTTGCTCAAACACATCCTCCCAATGCCCCTGTGTCACCCCTCCTTTGTCTAAAGTTGCTCTTACACATCCTCCCAGTGCTCTTGTATCACCTGTCCTTTGTCCAAGTCCTCCCAGTGTCCCAGTGTCACCTCTCCTTTGTCTAAGGTTGCTCGTACACATCCTCACAGTGCCCCTGTCACATCTCCTTTGTCTACGTCTGCTCTAACACATCCTGTCAGTGCTATGTCACCTCTCCTTTGTCTAAGGTTGCTTTGACACATTCTCCCAGTACCCATGTCACCTCTCCTTTGTCTAAGGCTGCTGTTACACATCCTCCCAGTGCCCCTGTGTCACCTCTCCTTTTTCTAAGGCTGCTCTTACACATCCTCCCAGTGCCTCTGTCACCTTTCCTTTGTCAAAGGCTGCTCTTGCACATCCAGCCAGTGCCAATGTCACGTCTCTTTTGTCTAAGGCTGTTCTTACACATTTTCCCTGTGCCCTTATTTTATATCTTCTTTGTCTAAGGTTGCTCTTTACACATCCTGTCAGTCCGCCAGTGTCACCTCTCCTTTTTGTAAGGTTGCTCTTATACATCCTCCCAGTTCCAAAGTGTCACCTCTCCTTCGTCTAAGGCTGTGCTTACACATCCTCCCAATGCCCCTTATTCACCTCCCTTTTCTCTAAGGCCACTCTTCACATCCTCCAAGTGCACCTGTGTCATCTCTCCTTTGTCTAAAGCTACTCTTCACATCCTTCCAGTGCCCCAATGTCACCATTCTTCTGTCTGAGGGTGCTCTTACACATCCTCCAGTGCCCATATGTCACCTGTCCATTCTCTAAGGTTGCTCTTGCACATCTTCCCAGTGCCACTGTATCACCTCTCCTTTATCTAAAGTTGCTCTTTCACATCCTCCCAATGCCCCATCACATTTCCTTTATCTAAGGTTGCTCTAACACATTTTCCCAGTGCCCCTGTGTCACCTCTCCTTTGTCTAAGGTTGCTCTTACATATCCTCCCAGTGCCCCTGTGTCACCTCTCCCTCTGTCTAAGGTTGCTCTTACACATCCTTCCAGTGCCCCTATGCCACCTCTCCTTTCTCCAAGGCTGCTCTTACACATCTTCCAGTGCCCCTGTGCCACATCTCCTTTGTCTAAAGTTGCTCTTACACATCCTCCCAGTACACCATCACCTTTGCTTTCTCTAAGATTGCTCTTACACATCGTCACAGTGCGCCTATGTCAACTCTCCTTTGTCTAAGGTTGCTCTTACATATCCTCCCAGTGACCCTGTACCACCTCTCCCTTTGTCTAAGGTTGCTCTTCAACATCCTCTCAGTGCCCTAATGTCATTTCACCTTTGTCTAAGGTTGCTCTTACACATTCTCCCAGTGCCCCATGTCACCTCTCCTTTGTCTAAGGTTGCTCTAACACATCTTCCCAGTGCCCCTGTGTCACCTCTCCTTTGTCCAAGGCTGCACTTACACATCCTCCCCCTGCCTCTGTGTCACCTCTCCTTTGTCTGTAGTTGCTCTTACACATCCACCCAGTGCCCATATGTCACCTCTCCATTATCTAAGGCTACTCTTGCACATCCTCCCAGTGCCCCTATGTCACCTCCCCTTTGTCTAAGACTGCTCTTACACATTCTCTCAGTGCCCCTGTGTCACCTCTAATTTGGCTAAAGCTTCTGATAAACATCTGCTCAGTGCCCCTGTGTCACCTCTCCTTTCTCTAAGGCCACTATTACACATCCTTCCACTGCCAATGTGTCACCTCTCCTTTGTCTAAGGTTCAACCTTACACATCCTCTCAGTGCCCCGATGTCATCTCTCCTTTTTGTAAGGCGGCTCTTACACATCCTCCCAGTGGACCAGTGTCATCTGTCCTTTGTCTAAGGCTGCTCTTACACTAACTCCCAGTGCCCCAGTGTCACCTCTCCTTGGTCTAAGGTTGTTCCTACACATCCTCCCAGTGCCCCAATATCACCTCTCCTTTGTCTAAGGTTGCTCTTACACATCCTCCCAGTTCCCCTGTGTCACCTCTCCTTTGTGTAGGGCTGCTCTTACACATCTTCCCACTGCCCCCCGTGTGACCTCTCCTTTGTCTAAGGCTGCTGTTACACATCCTCCCAGTGTCCCCATGTTACCTCTCCTTTGTCAAAGGCTGCTCTTGCACATCATTGCAGTGCTCCTATGTCACCTGTCCTTTGCTTAAGGCTGCTCTTACACATCCTCCCAGTGCCACTGTGTCACTTCTCCTTTGTCTAAGGCTGCTTTTACACATCTTCCCTCTGCCCCTATTTCACCGCTCCTTTGTCTAAGGTTGCTTTTACACATCTTCCCAGTGCCCCAGTGTCACCTCTCCTTTCTCTAAGATTATTAAACATCCGCCTAGTTTCACTATGTCACCTCTCCTTTGTCTAAGGCTGCTCTTCGCATCCCCCCAGTGCACCTGTGTCACCTCTCCTTTCTCTAAGATTGTTATTAAACATTCGCCTAGTTTCACTGTCACCTCTCCTTTGTCTAAGGTTGCTCTTACACATCTTCCCAGTGCCCCAGTGTCACCTCTCTTTTCTCTAAGATTATTAAACATCCTCCTAGTTCCCGTGTCACCTCTCATATCTCTAAGGTTGGTCTTACACATCCTCCCAGTACCCCTCTGTCACCTCCCCTTTGTCTAAGGTCACTCTTACACATCATCCCACTGCCCCTATGTCACCTCTCCATTGTCTAAGGTTGCTCTTACATATCCGCCCAGAGCCCATGTGTCATCTCTCCCTTTGTCTAAGGTTGCTGTTACACATCCACCCAGAGCCCTAATGTGACCGCTCCTTTGTCTAAGGTTGCTCTTACACATCCTCCCAGTGCCCCTGTGTCACCTGTCCTTTGTCTTAGGTTGCTCTTACACATCCTTCCAGTGCCCCTGTGTCACCTGTCCTTTGTCTAAGGTTGCTCTTACAAATCCTCCCAGTGTCCATGTGTCACCTCTCCTTTGTCTAAGGTTGCTCGTACACATCCGCACAGTGCCCCTGTGTCACATCTCCTTTGTCTAAGTCTGCTCTTAAACATCCCCCAGTGCTCCTATGTCACCTCTCCTTTGTCTAAGGTTGCTTTTACACACTCACCCAGGGCCCCTGTGTCACCTCTCCTTTGTCTAAGCCTGCTCTTACACATCTTCCCACTGCCCCTGTGTCACCTCTCCTTTGTCTAAGGCTGCTGTTACACATCCTCCCAGTGTCCCCATGTTACCTCTCCTTTGTGAATGGCTGCTCTTGCACATCATTGCAGTGCTCCTATGTCACCTGTCCTTTGCCTAAGGCTGCTCTTACACATCCTCCCAGTGCCACTGTGTCACTTCTCCTTTGTCTAATGCTGCTTTTACACATCTTCCCTTTGCCCCTATTTCACCGCTCCTTTGTCTAAGGTTGCTCTTACACATCCACCCAGTGCCCCAGTGTCACCTCTCCTTTCTCTAAGATTATTAAACATCCGCCTAGTTTCACTATGTCACCTCTCCTTTGTCTAAGGCTGCTCTTCACATCCCCCCAGTGCACCTGTGTCACCTCTCCTTTCTCTAAGATTGTTATTAAACATTCGCCTAGTTTCACTATGCCACCTCTCCTTTGTCTATGGTTGCTCTTACACATCTTCCCAGTGCCCCAGTGTCACCTCTCTTTTCTCTAATATTATTAAACATCCTCCTAGTTCCCATGTCACCTCTCATATCTCTAAGGTTGGTCTTACACATCCTCCCAGTACCCCTCTGTCACCTCCCCTTTGTCTAAGGTCACTCTTACACATCGTCCCACTGCCCCTATGTCACCTCTCCGTTGTCTGAGGTTGCTCTTACATATCCGCCCAGAGCCCATGTGTCATCTCTCCCTTTGTCTAAGATTGCTCTTACACATCCACCCAGAGCCCTAATGTGACCGCTCCTTTGTCTAAGGTTGCTCTTACACATCCTCCCAGTGCCCCTGTGTCACCTGTCCTTTGTCTTAGGTTGCTCTTACACATCCTTCCAGTGCCCCTGTGTCACCTGTCCTTTGTCTAAGGTTGCTCTTACAAATCCTCCCAGTGTCCCTGTGTCACCTGTCCTTTGTCTAAGGTTGCTCTTACAAATCCTCCCAGTGTCCCTGTGTCACCTGTCCTTTGTCTAAGGTTGCTCGTACACATCCGCACAGTGCCCCTGTGTCAGCTGTCCTTTGTCTAAGGTTGCTCTTACAAATCCTCCCAGTGTCCCTGTGTCACCTGTCCTTTGTCTAAGGTTGCTCTTACAAATCCTCCCAGTGTCCCTGTGTCACCTCTCCTTTGTCTAAGGTTGCTCGTACACATCCGCACAGTGCCCCTGTGTCACATCTCCTTTGTCTAAGTCTGCTCTTAAACATCTCCCAGTGCTCCTATGTCACCTCTCCTTTGTCTAAGGTTGCTTTGACACACTCACCCAGGGCCCCTGTGTCACCTCTCCTTTGTCTAAGCCTGCTCTTACACATCTTCCCACTGCCCCTGTGTCACCTCTCCTTTGTCTAAGGCTGCTGTAACACATCCTCCCATTGCCCCTGTGTCACCTCTGCTTTGTCAACGGCTGCACTTGCACATCCTACCAGTGCTCCTATGTCACCACTCCTTTGCCTAAGGCTGCTCTTACACATCCTCCCAGTGCCTCTGTGTCACATCTCTTTTGTCTAAGATTGTTATTAAACATCTGCCTAGTTCCCCTGTGTCACCTCTCCTTTGTCTAGGGCTGCGCTTACACATCCTCCCAGTGCCCATGATTCACCACCCCTTTCTCTAAGGCTGCTCTTACACATCTTCACTGTGCCCCTATTTCACTGCTCCTTTGTCTAAGGTTGCTCTTACACATCCTCCCAGTGCCACAGTGTTGCCTCTCCTTTCTCTAAGGTTGGACTTACACATCCTCCCAGTACCCCTCGGTCACCTCCCCTTTGTCTAAGGTTGCTCTTACACATCGTCCCAGTGCCCCTAGGTCACCTCTCCATTGTCTAAGGTTGCTCTTACAAATCTGCCCGGAGCCCATGTGCCACCACTCCCTTTGTCAAAGGTTGCTCTTACACATCCTCCCAGAGCCCTAATGTCACCTCTCCTTTGTCTAAGGTTGCTCTTACACATTCTCCGAGTGACCCTGTGTCACCTTTCCTTTGTATAAGGGTGCTCTTACACATCATCCCAGTGCCCCTATGTCACCTCTCCTTTGTCTATGGATCCTCTTACATATCCTCATAGTACCCGTGTCATCTCTCCTTTCTCTAAGGTTGCTCTTACATATCCGGCCAGTGTCCCTGTGTCACCTCTCCCTTTGTCTAAGGTTGCTCTTACACATCCTCCCGGAGCCCTAATGTCACCTTTACTTTGTCTAAGGTCGCTCTTACACATTCTCCCAGTGCCCCTGTGTCACCTCTCCTTTGTCTAAGGTTGTTCATACACATCCACCCAATGTTCTTATGTCACATCTCCTTTGCTTAAGGCTGCTCTTACACATCTTCCCATTGCCCGTGTCACCTGTTCTTTGTCTTAGGTTGCTCTTACACATCCTTCCAGTGCCCCTGTGTCACCTGTCCTTTGTCTAAGGTTGCTCTTACAAATCCTCCCAGTGCCCCTGTGTCACCTCTCCTTTGTCTAAGGTTGCTCATACACATCTGCACAGTGCCCCTGTGTCACATCTCCTTTGTCTAAGTCTGCTCTTAAACATCCCCCCATTGCTCCTATGTCACCTCTCCTTTGTCTATGGTTGCTTTGACACATTCTCCCAGGGCCCCTGTGTCACCTCTCCTTTGTCAAAGCCTGCTCTTACACATCTTCCCACTGCCCCTGTGTCACCTCTGCCTTTGTCTAAGGCTGCTGTTACACATCCTCCCATTGCCCCTGTGTCGCCTCTCCTTTGTCAACGGCTGCACTTGCACATCCTTCCAGTGTTCCTATGTCACCTCTCCTTTGCCTAAGGCTGCTCTTACACATCCTCCCAGTGCCTCTGTGTCACCTCTCTTTTGTCTAAGGCTGCTCTTATACATCCTTCCAGTGCCCTGTCACCTCTCCTTTGTCAAAGGCTGCTTTTGCACATTCACTCAGTGCCCATGTCACCTCTCCTTTGTCTAAGGCTGTTGTTGCACATCTTCCCAGTGACTCTGTGTCACCTCTCCTTTGTCTAAGGCTGCTCTTACACATCTTCTCTGTGCCCCTACTTCATGTCTCCTTTGTCTAAGGTTGCTCTTACACATCCTCTCAGTCCCCCAGTGTCACCTCTCCTTTCTCAAAGGTTGCTCTTGTACATCCTCCCAGTTCCCCTTTGTTACCTCTCCTTTGTCTAAGGCTGCAATGACACATCCTCCCAGTACTCCTGATTCAACTCCCCTTTTCTCTAAGGCTACTCTTCACATCCTTCCAGTGCCCCAGTGTCAACTTTCCTTTCACTGCGGTTGTTCTTACACATCCTCCAGTGCCCCTATGTCACCTCTCTTTTCTCTAAGGTTGCTCTTACACATCTTCCCTGTGCCTGTGTACATTTCCTTTGTCTAAATTTGCTCTTACACATCCTCCCAGTGCCCTAATGTCACCTCTCCTATGTCTAAGGTTGCTCTTACACATTATCCCAGTGTCCATGTGTCACCTCTCCTTTGTCCAAGGTAGCTCTTACACATCTTCCCAGTGCTTCTGTGTCACCTCGCCCTTGTCTATGGTTATTCTTACACATCAACCCAGTGCCCCCTATGTCAACTCTCATTTGTGTAAGGCTGATCTTACACATTCTCTCAGTGCCCCTGTGTCACCTCTCCTTTGTCTATGGCTGCTCTTACACATCAACACAGTGCCAATGTCACCTCTCCTTTCTCTAAGGCCGCTACTACACATCCTCCCAGTGCCACTGTGTCACCTCTCCTTTGTCTAAGGTTGCTCTTACACATCCTCCAAGTTCCCCTGTGTCACCTCTCCTTTGTCTAAGGCTGCTCTTATACATCCGCCCAGTGCCCGTTTCACCTCTCCTTTGCCTAAAGTTGCTCTTACACATCCTCCCAGTGCCCCTGTTTCACCTTTCCTTTGCCTAAAGTTGCTCTTACACATTCTCCCAGTGCCCGTTTCACCGCTCCTTTGCCTAAGGTTGCTCTTACACATCCTCCCAGCTTCCCTGTGTCAGCTGTCCATTGTCTAAGGTTGCTCTCACATATCCTCCCAGTCTCCTGTGTCACCTCTCCTTAGTCTAAGGGTGCTCTTACACATCGCCCTGTGCCCAAATGTCACATCTCCTTTGTCTAAGGTTACTCTACACATCCTTCCAGTGCCCCTGTGTCACCTCTCCTTTGTCTAAGATTGCTTTACATATCCTCCCAGTGCCTGTGTCACCTCTCTTTTGTCTAAGGTTCCTCTTACACATTGTCCCAGTACCCCTATTTCACCTCTTCTTTGTCTAAGGTTGCTCTTACATATCCCCTGTCTACTGTGTCACCTCTTCTTTGTCTAAGGTTGCTATTACACATCCTCCCAGTGCCCTTGTGTCACACCTCTCTTTTGTCTAAGGTTGCTTTTACACATTCTCCTAGTGCCCAAGTGTCATCTCTCCTTTGTCTAAAGTTGCTCGTACACATCCTCTCAGTGCCCCTGTGTCACCTCTCCTTTGTCTAAGGTTGCTCTTACACATCCTTCCAGTTCCCCTGTGACACCTCTCCTTTGTCTAAGGCTGCTCTTACACATCCTCCCAGTGCCCAGGATCCACCTACCCTTTGTCTAACGCCACTCTTATACATCCTCCCAAAGCCCCTGTGTCACATCTCCTTTGTCTAACGTTGCTCTTACACATCCTCCCAGTGCCCCTATGTCATCTCCCCTTTCTCTACGATTGCTCTTACACATCCTCCCAGTGCCTGTGTCACCTCTGCTTTGTGTACGGTTGCTCTTACACATCCTCCCAGTGCCCTTGTGTCACCTCTCGTTTGTCTAAGGTTGCTCACACATCCTCCCAGTGCCCTAGTGTCAATTCCCCTTTGTCTAAGGCTGCTCTTACACATCTTCCCAGTGCCCCTGATTCACCTCCCCTTTCTCTAAAGCTGCTCTTACACATCCTCCCAGTGCCTTAATGTCACCTCACCTTTGTCTAAAGTTGCTCTTACACATTTTCCCAGTGCCCTGTGTCACCTCTCCTTTGTCTAAGGTTGCTCTTACACATCCTCCCAGTGCCCCTGTGTCACCTCTTCATTTGTCCAAGGTTACTCTTACACATCCTCCCAGTGCCCCTATGTCACCTCTCCTTTGTTTAAGGCTGGTCTTACACATCCTCCCAGTGCACCTGTCTCACCTCTCCTTTGTCAAAAGCTGCTCTGACATCTTCCCAGTGCCCCTGTGTCACCTCTTCTTTGTCGAAGGCTGCTCTTATACATCCTCCCAGTGCCCCTGATTTGCCTCCCCTTTGTCTAAAGCTGCTCTTACACATCCTTCCAGTGCCACTGTGTCACTTCTCCTTGGTCTAAGGCTGCTCTTACACATCTCCCAGTGCCCCAATTTCACCTCTCCTTTGTCTAAGAATGCTCTTACACATCCTCCTAGTGCCCCTGTGTCACCTGTCCTTTGTCTAAGGTTGCTCTTGCATATCCTCACAGTGCCCCTGTGTCACCACTCCTTTGCGTAAGGTTGCTCTTACACATCCTCCCAATGCCCCAATGTCACCTTTCCTTTGTTTAAGATTGCTTTTACACATCCTCCCAGTGCCTCTGTGTCACTTCTCCTTTGTCTAAGGTTGCTCTTACACATCCTTCCTGTGCTCGTGTCACCTCTCCTTTGTCTAAGACTGCTCTTACACATCCTCCCAGTGCCCCTGATCCACCTCCCCTTTGCCTAAGGCTGCTCTTACACATCCTCCCATTGCCCCTTTGTCACCTCTCCTTTGTCTAAAGCTCTTCACATCCTCCCAGTGCCCCTATGTTACCTTTCCTTTGTCTGAGGTTGCTCTTACACATCCTCCCAGTGCCTCTGTGTCACCTCTTCTTTGTCTAAGATTGCTCTTACACATCCTCCCAGTGCCCCTGTCTCACCACTCCTTTGTCTAAGGTTGCTCTTACACATCTTCCCGGTTCCCCTGTGTCATCTTTCCTTTGTCTAAGACTGATCTTACACATCCTCCCAGTGCCCCTGTATCACCTCCCACTCCATGTCTTGCAGACAGTTTGGATTTTTACTGCCTGGATTGTTTAGCTGTCCATGATACCTTTGTTTAAACTTTTGAACATCTTCCATATTGTGTACCTTGAACGACCTCCCTTCTTGCTGTACTTCTAGAATTGGAGTATATTTCAAGCATGCACCAGTTCCATTCACTCAGTGTTCATTTAATACCTGTATCATAGCTTTCCTTCTTTTGCAGAATGCTTCTGAGTAATCTTTGACAAGCTTGCCTTATTGTTTAATTTTTATACAACGATGGAATGGAAACATGTTAAAACATGCCTGAGTTTGCATTCTGCTGCTGTGTATCCTCTCTAGTAGTGTTTATGCCTTATTTCCTGGTATCACTAATCTGTCATGTAATAGATGCATTACAATGTCCTCCAGCTCACTCTCCACTGTTTTGCAGTTATCCTGATCTTGCTCGTTCTTAAGCAGTTTTCAAAATCGTCTATTTTTTCTCCCTATCTTTTTATTACATGTTTGTTTCTGCCTCTCAGCTTTAACTCATTAACCCCGAGTACCGTCTCATAGTGCCTCTCAGCTTACATCCAAGCGCGCTATGGGATGCTAGTAATTAAATGAGGTTATCCCCGAGTGCCTTGTACAAGCGCGACTTACTTCCCGGTCCTATTTTAGCCCTATTTTGTGAAAACTACGTTGAAAAGTTAACTGAACTTTGTCAGTTGGCTTCTCAACTTAGGTTTCACAGCAGATTAATCATAAGCTTACATTTACAGTTTTCAAAAAATCGGCTTAGACTACACCAAGTCGAATTTGTCTGCATTCTGTGAAGCTAGTGGTGGCAGCCAAACAGAGAAATCTACTTGCATAACACCCCCCCCCCCCCCAGACACATATCCATTTTTGTTTACAAATAAAGCAGCAGATATTCCCCTCATTTCTAAAATCTGAAGAATTTACTTTCATTGCTGCTGGATCCCTCTATTTCTATTGCCGATCTGCTCGCAACAGAGACCTGTTTGCAGTGATGTATTCTAGCCTACGGAACCAGGGCTTTGTACATGCGTGTAGGTAGTCATACTTCTCAACTGTTGAGATTTTTGCAGAATGCGCTTATCTGTGTTGCTGTTATATATTATAATAAATTGTTTTACCAGCCTGGTGGACTGGCAGCTTTTATTTGTCCTTATGTAAACATTTCTCCCTTTTTCTGGGCCTTTGACCACCTGTCATTTTTGCTTTGTCCAGATCTCTTGTGCTAAGTCATTGAGAGGTGTATGGTAAGCCACTTTTAATTTTTCAGCAGCCCAAGTGCTAGAAAGCCTCTTCAAGTAAAAGGAGGGCACCAGCGCTAGTTGTGATACTGACACACACACACAAGTGACTTCCATTTGAACACAGTGAGAGTGTTCAAGCTGTATGTTGTGTTGTACATTATTTTGATTAAAAAATACACAACTCCGCATATTAGACATGGCTTCAATGTCTCAAAGTGCCTCGACTCCTGGTAGCTCAGCTCCCATGCCCTGTTTAAAGGAGGTTAGTTAAGATGGTGAGAAATACTCCACATTCTCGGAATCTATCAGGAACATTTATTTTTATTAGCGAATTATATACTGCTACTGAATTGTGTAATAGTTACTGTCTGCAGAATGGGATTCTGTCACCAAACATATGTTTCTCTGTTATGTCAGTCTTTCTTTTTTTTAACTTTTGATTTTTTTTTCCCGTGTGTCTTGACAGTTTGGAACTGGATACTCGACTGATGGACCACTGTGGCAGTGGTTGAGAATTTTATTTAAAAAGTGGTGGAACTTTTTGTAACGTTAAGAATGAAAGTTTGCAGCCAGAATTTCTGAACTAGTTATGTTGGCTGAGTAAGTTTTGGCTTTAGTGTTTATACATGTGATTTCTTATAGTGTTGCATGTATTCTGCCAACGTAATGTGAACTATGGATAACAAAAAGTTAATGTCTCCATTGATTCTCTTCCTGGAAGAAGTACATCAAGTGGAAGGGAAATGAGATAAGTAAAATATAATCCAAGGCAGAGTCGGCAGACCCGTGCGTGTGGAATGGTATCTTGTCAGTTATGTACAAGATGAAATCATTACTGCATTCTCCTAAGTATGTAGCTTTGATGGCTTGCCAGGCTGCGAAGGGACACATATGTACTAACCAAACCATACGCTAAATGTCTTATTCTATTAGTTATGAAAGTTTTAGTGTGTGTGTGTGTGTGTGTGTGTGTTTGTGTATAGAAAACCGACAGACACTTGAATCTAGTTTGTAGCTTGCTTTTTTAGTCATCGTTAGCGTGATAAGGGAGGTGTGCATTTTAATATTTTCAAGCAGCGTGGTAACCTAAAATATGGCATACCTGGAAAAGTGTAGTCCACCAAGATGCAAGATGTTGAGAGGGGCTAGAGAGTGTGCATGTATTTTGTCTGTCTGTATTGGGCATACTGATCTTCCTGTAAACATAGTTCTCAATTGTCCAAATTTTTGCCTTAAAATGTTGTTTTTATGGCAAATCTTTTGCAAATTGATGAGGATTAAGGTCAGAAATGTTGACAGACATTTGAGTTTCAGACTTCATACCCTTCAGAAAATTCATGATAGGTCAAAACCTGTTATTTTAATAACTTTTTACAATTGCAAAAGCAATGTTTAAAAATTGTCCCTATCTTTGGGCCTTTGTCTCCCCATTATTTATGGCTTTGTCCAGATCCCTTGCACTAAGAGGCTGAGAGGTACATCTGTGAAACATTAGAGTGCTTCTTTAAGTAGAATATGGGTATTCATGTGCTATATAAAGTAAAACTTTCAAAGTGTAGGTTCAATGTAAGAGCATAATAGTGTTTGTAAAATGGTTTGAATGCATGCTCACATGTGTCTTTGCACCTGTATGTTTTGGTGCATGCATTTTATTTCTCGATGAGTGCTATCCCTGCATTTCTTCCAAATCAGTGTTTTGTTTTTTTTTTTACTATGTAGTGTTCAGTCCCCTCTCTGGGAAAGGCACACTCTTATTTCTTTCAATGAAAAGAGAGTATACTTCTCAAACACTTGGCACAAGAAATCTGGACAAAGGGCAGTGCCTGAGGTCTGTTTTTAAGCACGACTCCAGGCTGTATATGCAGACAACAGATCAAGAGCAGTTGGATTCTATAACTACATGAAACTCTGACCCTTGTCTGGTGTCCCAAGTTATTCCTGGATTTGTCCCAGATCCCTTGAGTTGTGGGTTCTTGTAATTTTTATGAGATGAGTAAACAGAGATAGTACTGTGCTCAGTGTTAACATGATTATGTCTACTAAGTGGATAGTAGTAATAGTAAATAGCAGACCTGTCACTAGTGGAGCTTCCCAGGGATCTGTCGTGGGACCCCTACAGTTCGGCATCTACTTCTCAGAGGTCCAGGCAAAGAGAAAAGACCTGTGGCTGATCACCTTTGTGGAAGACTGTAAGTTGGGTGCTGTCATTGGCTCCCCAAATGATAACATGCTGCAAGAGGGTCTCACAGCAACTAATGACTGGTGCCAAAGTCATGGCTCAAATCACTATCACTCTAGTCAGTAACATACATATTGCTCAGGGGTAATCTGTATCTCGCCTACAAGGCAATCTTGGACCCTCCCTACTAGAGATGCTCCATATCTGTAAGTCTAACTCCTCACGCACTACTTACTCAAAAGGCCTGAATCTAATGTGCGACATCAACAAAACCTGCTGGACATATAGGTTTGTCTCCCAGAGGCTGCCCCATCTCTGGAATAGAACTTCCTATACACGTCAGACAGAACACCTCGCTGACCCTCACCTTGATGAGTTGATTGGAAACCACAAATTTGTCCTTGGGGTTCCACCTGTCTCTCTCATTTTCAGGAGTGACAGGTGGTGACTGGGGTTTATTTTTGGGGATAAACTCTGGGGTAAGTTTTTACGAGGCCCAGGGCCATTAGCCTAGTAACCTCCCATGATCCTATTATTGTTTGGAATTTTAATTTTATAGTGTACTGCAGTGTTGTGACAAAGTTCTTTTCCACTGATGTGCAAGTCGTGGGGTTTCTTTTTTGCTGTTACATCAGCAAATAGTCTGATGCTCAGCTTCCAGTATTACCTTGAATAGTGTATTCAATTTACTTTGTTATAGATGTATGAAGTGGATTCCTTGTGAGCTGGAATGAGTACTGAGTTGTGAACTGAACATGTTACTCACAACAAACTTTGGCTGCATTTTAAAATGTTTATTAATCTGATGGTGTCCAGTGGCTTTGAAAGGATAGTAGCCCTATCTAATAAACTGACTTTTTTGGAGTATTCTACCAGAGTAGACTATTTGCTTTTATGTATAATAGTCTTAGTAACATATTCATACACACACACATATATAATATAAAAAAAAATATATATATATATATATATATATATATATATATATATATACACACACACATATATATATATATTTTTCAGTTAATACATAATTTTATATTTTATATATATATATATATATATATATATACACACACACACACACACACACACACACACACACACACACACACACACACACACATATATTGTGTGTCATTTGGTGTTGTCAAGGGTGGTAGGTACGTACCTCTGCATTGTCATCACAAGTTTTGTACCTTATCAAAAGAATAATGCCCCTGTGGATAGGAGTGCAGATTTAGATGGGGTCTTCTGCTGAGTAAGAGCAACTGTTTGAGGAGAGTGCTACCATGTAGAAGAGAATATGTTAATAACCATCCTGCAATCATTTTTTTTCTCCTTTTATCAGTCATGTAGAATTTAGATTACAGGAAAGGCTAAGTAATACAGAAGTGTTATAAAACTTTTACAGCACTACTCCTGGCTTTTCCTGACAGATGGTAATAGTAGTTACAGGATGGAAAAATAACTGTCTGCATGCTGGACAAATGAACAGATACCATGTTCTGTTTAAGACTTTAGTTATGGAAGTTATGATTTTTTCATATTTTGGTAAATAACTTTCCTATGGAGCATGTAATTGTGCCTAGTGATGCATCATTTTGAAGACAGTGTTAATCCTTAGAACATGATAAAAGAACTATGGCTGTATGCAGTACACATGTACAGATATCACAGTTTGTTTAGGACTTAAGTTATGGAAATTATGCCTTTTCATATTTCAGTAAATACCTTTGCTAGGGAGCATGTAATTGTGCCAAGTGATACCTCATTTTGAAGACCGTGTTAGATAACAGAACTGTGTCTGTATGCTGTACACATGTACAGATATTACAGTTTAGGACTTAGGTTATGGAAATTATGATTTTTTTGAATATTTTGGTAAATAACTTTGCTAGGGAGCATGCAATTGTGCCAACTGATACCTCATTTTGAAGACAGTGTTAGATGATAACAGAACTGTGTCTGTATGCTGTACACATGTACAGATATTACAGTTTGTGTAGGACTACGGTTATGAAAATTATAATTTTTTTTCATATGTTGGTAAATAACCTGGCAAGGGAGCATGCCAATGTGTTAAGTAATACCTCATTTTGAAGATAGTATTAATAGTTACAACATGGTAAAAGAACTGTGTCTGTATGCTGTATACATGTACAGATACCAAATTTTGTTTAGGATTTAGTCTATGGAAATTATGATTTCTTACATATTTTGGTAAATAACTTTGCAAGGGAGCACGTTGATGTCATTTTGAAGACAGCATTACTCCTTACAACATGGTAAAAGAACTTTGTCTTTATGCTGTATACATGTACAGATATCCCAGTTTGTTTAGTCTTGTAGGATTATGAAAAGTATGATTTTGTAATATTTCTCATTATTATGCCCATATCTTTGCAAGGGAGCATGGTGACAACACAAATGATGCATCATTTTGAAGCTGACATTGAGCCACACAACTTGTACACTGATATGTAGTCTCTGTCTGTTACAGGTGATGAGATATTATGCTTTATCAGTTATGAGAAATATAATATTAATCATATTTCTGTGAATATCTCCATAATAGAGGATCACACAGTAAGTAAGAAGTTGTCGGAAAATATCATTTAAATTAATAACAGGACCAAGGATAGGATTTAACAAGATTATGATGCTTTCCATTGTTGTTTTTTAATAAAATATCCTTTTTATCTATATGTGTTATAAAGTGTTAAAAAAATCATATGGATAAATGGTTGGTTTTACATACATACATTTTCAAGTTGTTTAAAAAGTTTCAAAAGTGGTAAACATGATTTGAATACTTCCAAAAGGTAAAAATACTTCAAACATGCTTTTATGAACCAAAGGGAAATTGTGTATTTCTAAATTAGTGGGTGTTAACAAATGCAATATGTGAAAACAGTTGTCACTGGTGTATTCAACATGATGAATTATATAAAAGAGGGAAGTGAATAAGGTTGTTTTATCTGATGAAGTTCAGTTTTGGAATTGGTGAATAAAAGGAACAAAAGTGCTAATAACCTTACTTGGACTCTTGTTTTGGTGTCTTGGACCTTTTACTTCGTGAAGGAAACTTGTGTTTTTTTATGGTTTTCATGTTACAACATTACAAAATGTGGAACTGAAAAAAATACAAAGAAAAATGCTTATTACTTCTGCCCTTTTTCAATTCTTACACTTAAGTACTTTTAATTTGAAATGGTAAAGTACCGTGCCGGTTATGTTCAAATGTCAGTTAAAAGGGAAAGAGAAAAGCTTCTGTAAATACTGCAGGCAGTCATCAAATAAAACATTGCTGGGTAAAAAGTAAAACTTTGACAGACAAAAAAAAGATGGAATCTTTCACCGGATCTTCCTTTCAGAGGGTTGCTACACATCAGTCAAGGATCGGGAGTACCTGATGCCTGTCTTTAACATCGTAACATGAAATCACAGTCACTTGTTTAGAACCTGGTTGTGATAATATGTAAGTACCAAGTTTTATATTCTAGAATATTATATTCTTGAAGGTTAAAATAATTATGTTTTTATTCCCCAGTTTTTCTATACTGTATCTCTAAAGATCATTTTTTGCTTATCATATGTTAACTGTGGTGCTGCTCTGTTTCATTCTTTTTCTGGTGCCATGGAGGTAAGTATATCTAGGAAAGTTTTATTAAAAGTATATATCTAGAAAAGTTTTATTAAAGTAGATGACTGCATCACCTAGAGAGATACATTTGATTTGTGTTCAGTTATATTAAGTAGAATACTGACTATGGAGTCTTATTTCTTACAGCAAGCACATGTTCATGAAATGTCTGTTTGCATTTTTGAATATTTCTAAGTTACACAGGTTAGATTATGGTCATTTATGTTGTCTGGAAATGCGCTTGTACTAGATCATATATAATACAGTTTGAGCAACTGGATTTCTGTAAGCAGCATTTCAGATCTGCCAAAGTAAGGAAGGGTTTTTAGTCATGTTATGTTGTTATAAAGCAGAATGATGTCTACCACTCTATGTATACAGTCTATAAGCATTAGACTGAAAACTGGCAACAGGATTTTCTCATCTGAAATTTTGGATTTTTGCCACATTTCTGTGATCTCAGTATGTTAAGATTTTTAGTGGGCTATCAGGCTGTATATGTTTTGCAAATTATACTTGCAAAATTGCAAAATCATATTCTATGATAAATACTTGTATTCCTTGCTGATGAATGTTTTAGTTATAATATGTGGCTCCTGGATTGGTCTCTATGTACCCACTGAAGATAAGGTTGACACATTATGGTAAATGACATTTAGGAGATAAACTTTTAGCTTGTTAATAATGTTTGGTCATTTTACTTTGTACTTCATAGAGTGCTACAGATTTTAAAGCAGAAGGGCTGTTATTATTGAAATGAAATAGAGCACCAGTAATTACACTGGGGTTTGGTAGAATATGTAATACACATTTAAGTAGTTGTGTAGTTTGGATGGAAATTAAATAAGAGGTACTGTAATTAATGACAATAGCCAGGACAAATAGTATAGTGCTTACAGTTGTTTTTGTGATGACTAATGTCACTATGAACATTTTAGCAGTGCAAGGGTGAAAAGTAAGTCACACATATCACCAGGATACCCTCTCTCTAAAAACTCTTCTTTAAGCTTATCTAATGCTGCCTTAAGCTGTGACTCATCATTATGTAGTCTCATCAGCCTAAGGATTTGCCCTTTCACTACATTTTTACCTACAAATTTCGGATGCATGCTGTCTTTATGTAGCAAAGCATTTTTCCTCGTGGGTTTCCTGTGAATACTTGTCTGAATCCCTAGAATATCTGATTTCCTTACTTTAGCGTCAAGGAATTCTATCTCTTCCTGTGAAAATTTAACGGTAAATTTCAAGAAAGAGGTAGTGCCATGCAGATATTCAATAAATGAAATAAGTTCACTTTGCGTACTTTTCCATAGAAAAAACTTATCATCAACAAAACGAGTGTACCAAATTAAGTTGTTCCTAAATTCCTCTTTCTCCAGGAATGATTTACATTCCCATTGAACCAACACAAGATTAGCATAGCTGTTGGCACATGGAGTGCCCATTGCCACACCAATCTTTTGAAGGTACATCACATCTCCAAAACTAAACATGTTATTTTCTAGGATAATCTCAAGTAGAGAGCATATCAACATGATCTTTTCATTGGTAAAAACACATTTAGAATGCACTAGGCTTCTGATATTTTCAACACCCCAGGCATTGGGTATGACTGTAAATAGAGAGACTATATCTAGTGTAACAAAATATAATGTTTTAGTTAGGTCTTTAGTCTTGCTATATAGTAACTCTAGAAACATTCTAGTGTCTTTCAACACACTACATGTCTTTAGCACAGGATGCAGATATTTTTCTACATAAATAGACAGTGTCTCTATAGCCCACCCCTTGCCTGAGACTATAGGTCTCATAGGTGGAGTCCTCAAGTTCTTATGTACTTTAGGTTATCCATATATAGCTGGAAATACTGGATTTTCAATAGTAAGGTACTTAAATAGATCTTCTGTAATCATCCCATTAACTAAAAGTTCAAACAACATAACAGAGATTCTATCTATTATTCCCTTAGCTTGTATTCGGGTTATTATCTGATATGTATTCTCTTCCTCTAATAGTAATCTCATTTGTGTCATATATTGATCTTTGTCCAACACCACAACGCCTTCACCTTTATCAGCTGGCCTTATTTCAATAGACTCTAAGGTTCTCAATTCAGATAGTGCCTCATTCTCTATTTTGCTTAAATTATACCGCTTAACTGCAGTACCTTCATCAAAGATTTTTCTAATTTCATTCTCACAGATAGAAACAAATGTGTCCACTATCGGATGTGTTTTAGGTACAAAAGTACTTGGTTTATTGAAGGTATGCATCACATTATCAGTATTTTTAAACATAGTCTTAAGAGTCAACGTTCTACCGAACATTCTTAACTCCTGTATGATATCAACCATATCCATCTTTTGCGATGGAATAAAAGATAAGCCTTTACTTAACACAGAGGTTTGTGTAGAAGTCAATGGCATTCTAGAGATATTTATGACCAAACCTTTGCAGTTCTGCTCTGTGGTACCCTCTGTTGTGCAGCTAGACTGTTGGATTTCTCCAGGGTTTTCCCTTTCCTTCCTTGACTCCTCGATCTCGCTTTTATTGGTAGTGCCTCTTGTAGTTGAAACGGCACTAACAAAGTTCCTTTCTGCTGACCCATAACCTCTGAAAAAGAAGTAGCTTGACTGGTACAGTTGGATGTACTACTTTGTACTTTATGAATGGCACTCGTTGTTTGGGTATTTTTAGTTGTTTCTAGCATTAACTCAGGTAGGACAGCACCGCCCACGACATTATCGGTTATGCTCACTTCCTCCTCCACTTCCCTGCTCGTCGTTTGCCGATGCATAATAGGCTATTCAGTCACCTGGTCTCCATTCGTGGAGGTTTGCCTCGGCCAGGCAAAAACCCTCCCACTTTGGAAATCGGTCATGTCCCTTTGCAACTTTTTTAATTTACCATTTTGTAGGCGCTTATCATATCCAGCAATCTGGTCATATAGACCATCTATTCTGTTGAGTAAAATATCTGCTGGTTAAGTGTTCTGCAAGCGCATATGCAACCCCTTGAGCTCATTCATTAATTCTCTCTCCTGCGGCAAGAAAAAATCTATCAACAACCTCATATAGTCATAGCTCAATTGTAAGTTCATTTGTTGCCACTTTTTCAGTAATTCAGGGAAAACTTCCCCATAACTTGGCATAGTTAGAACACGTAGACCTGTAGGCACTATTTTGTACCGCAGTGAAGCCTAGAGGTGAAGTCTCTGCCATTGTAGACATTTAAATTTATATAGCTTATTTTCATAGTCTCTAAACTGTTCATTAAAACATCTTTGCAGATTCTCATCAGTGTTCGGTGCACTACAAACAGGGAAAACAGGTTGATCCACCAGAGGATTGCCTTCCATACACAAAATCCGATCCAAATTATCAGCTTGTAGACACAGTGCAGCATTACCTACGGCAGTGCTCATGTCAGAGTCTTCAGCCATGCTCAGGTCTGGTGAATAAAACCAATGTAATAGCAAAGAAAATAGCACCAGCTACCGGATAAAGAACTGGCTCACGCAAAATGATCAGATATAAAGAAAAAGAGGCTGAGCCAGTCACCACGGCTGACATAAATCCACTTTAATTGTAGAGACAAAAGGTAAGCACTTTCATGATCCTCTCGACCGCTTCATCAGACTCAAATAAAATCCTTTCAAACACCTACTTTTATACACTCAATACTCAATTAAAACATTAATTAAGATAAATTATTCAATTATGCATGCTAAAACTTCATATTAAGTACTTCATTTAAAAATAATAAAAAGTATAGCAAAAATACATTTGTCTAATAATAACTCATTAATGAGTAATAGACTGAACAATTTATCTGAAAGAAAAGGCACTTATATGTGCAGTAGCTGCTCAGCATGCAAGTATATTCATTCATGTACCCCATATATCCACCCTGATCTGTAACTGCTCAGCATGCAAGAATAGTCATTCATGTACCACATATATCCACCCTGATCTGTAACTGCTCAGCATGCAAGAATATTCATTCATGTACCACATATATCCACCCTGATCTGCACTTTGAATTACAAGCTAGGCAGTATGTTGACTGCAGAACAAAAAATATAGTGCATTTTGCTTTCTGCATAATATGCAATGCTTACTATATAGGAAAGACTAATTGTATGCTAAAGGAACATATACAGGAGCACTACAGAGATATTTCCAATAAAAAGGAACAAATGCTGTTTTTAAGCATGTAGAAACTAAGGGCAGACAGCATTCCTTTAAATTTATTGTTCTAGAGATTCTGCAGGAAGGAATGAGGGGTGGGGACATAACAAATAGGACTGAGCTTGCAGAGCAAAGATGGATACTCAGATTGAATGCACATACCTCTCCAGGGATTAATGAGGCAGTGTCCCTAAAACCCTTTTTAAAAGCTAGGACACTTAAGCATTAATGAGTTATTATTAGACAAATGTATTTTTGCTATACTTTTTATTATTTTTTAAATGAAGTACTTAATATGAAGTTTTAGCATGCATAATTGATGTTCTTAATTAATGTTTTAATTGAGTATTGAGTGTATAAAAGTAGGTGTTTGAAAGGATTTTATTTGAGTCTGATGAAGCGGTCGAGAGGATCATGAAAGCGCTTACCTTTTGTCTCTACAATTAAAGTGGATTTATGTCAGCCGTGGTGACTGGCTCAGCCTCTTTTTCTTTATATCTGATCGTTTTGTATGAGCCAGTTCTTTACCAGGTAGCTGGTGCTATTTTCTTTACTGAAAAAACAAGTCACTGCTTTTTCTAAGGGTTGGCCTATAGGTTAATACTGTATTACAACACAACTGTCAAGTTTTCAGATTTAAGTATTAGACTGGTTTATCATTATTTTAGCTATGATATTAATTCCTTGATTTTTGGGTCATTTCAGACTGCGCAAGTTGTTTTAGTAGTCTGCATGCTTTATTAATACAGGTTTTATACTTCTTAAAACATTTTTCAAGGATATCTTGACCATACTAAAATATCTGACCTTGTAATCAGTGTTGAGGTAATGAAACAGAAGAGAATAATCCACACGCTCTGTAAATTTGTTTACCATCTACTTTTGTTGTTCTTGTAATGAAAATATAACACTTCAACTTAAAAGAGCTGAGGGTGGCAATACGTTTCTAGTCAAATAAAGTAATTCACTTAAAATTGCATAACACAGTTCTGCTGCAGCAAAAAATGATAATGTCCAAGCTGGTCAGTCTTTTGAGCAAGTGCCCACCTGAACCTCTTCATAGGGACGATATGTATGCCCTCACCTCTACTCTGAAATTAGTACATAAATCCTGGATGACAGGTTTCCCATCAGAAAATACAACAAAAACTATATTATACCTAGTGACTTTAATTTTAAGGCAAGCATGCCCGAAGGTCTAAAAGGAATGCTTAACAACGCAGGTTTAGAAAAAAATCACACATCCAGCTCAACCAATCATGCAATCAGGGAACCATACACTGCTTGAACTTCTAATAACAAATGTTAAACACCAATGCTCAAGCATTAAAATTTTCCCAGATTTCATCAGTGACCATTGCCCACTCATCTCTACTTGGATATTCAAAATCAAAAAATTTTCATATTTGTCCAGCAGTGATTATTTCAGGTAGACCTTCTCCTGATAATAAACAACTCCTACATATAGCTACCTCAGCTACATAGACTGTACACCTGTGTGTACTTGCAACAAAGTCCTGTTCTTGCACTAGGTTAAGCCTATTTCATTATCCAGGTATACAGGACACTCTCCCATAACACAAAGATGACTCACAAAAATGACACTGGCTTACAGAGGACATCAAAAAAAAAATTAAACAAAGAGATAAAGTATGCTATACCTGGAAACCAGATCCCACTGGTCAATATCTCCACCAGCAATACCAGATATTACAAAAAAAAAAAAACAACTAGCTTAGTTAACAGCAGTGTAAAAACCTTATACCTTAGATTTAAGCAGAACACCCTCACACCCTCATGTCAAGACCCAGGCTATTCTGGAGAGAGATCAAGCAGCTATTGGGTAATTTTACTGATGCTAATATGCATGCAAAAAGTCAACATCTAAAACACACCTTCACCATTAACTACAGAAATTACATAAATTACACTATTAAAGATGGTGGATCTATTTTCAGTTATTCCTCACAACATAGGGTTAGACTGGCTTGAGGATGCACTAAGGTCCCAGACAGGAATGACATCTATCTTTGTTTAGAACTGGCAGAGCTTGTCCTCAAGAACAAGTTTTTGTTTTTCGAGGGAGAATTATTTCGACAAAAACGAGGAGTTGCCATTGGGGCCAGCTGTGCACCCACTTATGCTGATATTATTTTGTCAGTGTTTGAACATGAATTTGTTCATACCAGTCATTACAGTGCCTTTTACACTCAATATTTGGACAATATTTAGATCTTCTGGGTAGGCAATACTGATTTTGTTGGAGGAATTTATACAATACCTTACACAAACTACCACTTCTCTTCAGTTTACACACACTGTAACCTCTGAAAGGTTGGATTGTTGGATGTTTCCTTACACAAATTAAGTCAGGGTTTTAAATCTACCATTTATAGAAAGCACACATTTTCTAATGCATATATTAGTTTTACTAGTGTACACCCCTTTTTTCAGAATAAAGGAATTGTCAAAGGACAACTTATTTGTGCTAGTCATATGACATCTTTGGACACAGACTTTCTACTAGAATGTCACAAATTAGAACAAATGTTTCTTGGAAGGGGTTACCTTACTGCACTTATTTCCACTATTACTGGTGAAGTGTTGCAAGGCTGTAAAGATAGATTTGTACCTATCTTGGGGACTGGAATTAAATTTTCTCAAACTCTTGGTGAGGGGACATCGATTGGTTTTGGTAGGGCATTTGTTACTAATTTCAGTGGAAATGCATACCAAATTAAGAATATTGTGGAGAAAGAATGGAATCAGTTTAGTGAATTAACCGACTTAGACAATCTGAAAAACAAACCTGTAAAGGTGGAGTTCAGGAAAGGGCAAAGCATTAAAAACCTGTTAGAACATGCTGGTAATTCTAGTGTATATTCCCACAGAAAAAGAGGTACATATTAATTAATTTATTTATTTTACATTTGTTAACCGGGCTAGTCTAACTGGATACATGTCCATTTTCAGTAGAGGCCCGAGGAGTTAAGCTCCAAGTTAGGACAAAAACAAATTAATACAATAAAGTATAAGGATACATGAGCAGATATGAAGTGTTAACAGTATGCATAAACAGGTTACCACAGTAAAATGTACAGTGCACGATACAAGAACAATAAAGGGATGTAAATACAATCAGAGTAGTCAAGAGACATATGCAACATAGTTTAAAAGGAAAATAGAGTTGCTTAATGAGTAGATGGGTTAGACAGAGTAGAGTGTGTAGAGACACTTTGACTAGTCAGGTTTAGTGCATTGACATGACCAGTGTGTTTTCAGGAATACTTTCAATTTGTTTTTGAAAGAAGATAATGAGGAAATTAATGTGTAACTTGTGTCCAGTGTGCCTATATTAAACAAGGAGAGGAGGTATATATTACAGCAAGACAGTATTTTTTAATCTCTAAAAATTATTCCAATTGTAATTCCCAAGGGTTGGTGTACCTTGTCTTATGTGGAGCATGTGAGAGTTTCTATATTGGAAAAACAGAAAGGCAGTTTAAATGCAGAATTTATGAACATCTTGATGTTAAAAAAGAAGAATAACAGGAATGCACTATATAGACATACCCTTGAGTGTGCCCATGCCAGTTTTTCTTTCTATGTTATAGAAACAGTGCTCAAAGATGTCAGAGGGGGTCCCTGGGAGACAAGATTAGAAAACAGGGAGACCTTTGGGCAAGTAGTGTTGGAGGCTAACAAGCCTCCTGGACTAAATGACAATATTTCCTTGCTGCCCCTTCTGAAACTTAGATCTGCTAAACTTTAAAAAACAATACATTCATATATATATATATATATATATATATATATATATATATATATATATAATTTTTAAAGCAATTTAATACATTTTTTATCACTAGGAAAATCTATTTTATTCGAATGATTGTTGGACTTATACTTTGGTGTTTTTATTTATACTCACTTTTGTATTTTAAAGATGTTTTTTGAATATGTTTCTTTAAAAATAACTTAATTATGTTAAATAAGTTCAATCAAGCTTAATTGATTGTATATGTATAAAAGGTGTGCTCCCTGCTTTCACTATTGTATCTGATGAAGTCAGAGGTGTTTCCTTGACGAAAACGCATTTTGAACTAAGTGTGTGGCGTTAATATTTTAGGAGAATTTATTATTTTTTGATGGCAATAAAGAAGTTGATCCCAACCGTGGTGCCCTTCCTTTTGTCCGGTTGCTGTTTATATTACTGCTACTTTTCCTCCTGCACCTTCTCAAAATGGTATTGCACTCCCAACTACAGCCATTAGCACTCTACACTGCCACTTTCCACTTTTATTCCATAACAGAAAAAAAAAAACTAAATATTAACTCTCCAAACTATGGAACATAAGTGCAAAATTTGACAAACTACATCCAAAGTTCCGAAAACTTGCAGCTCCAAAAATTGCTAAACCCTTCACACATATCCTTAATCTATCACTAATTACTGGCATAGTGCCACCGGACTATAAGCAGTCTATCATATAATCTCATAATCATACCACTTAAAGTACATTCACTCTTAATGATTACAGATTACAGACTAATATCAAACCACAAAGACTTTCAAGAAATGAATATAGTGACTCTCGTTTTAACACACAAACAGCCACAGGTTTCTATGTGATCACCAACATGGTTTCAGAAATTATTTTAACACTCTCACAGCAGTACTATCAGTCACTACCACATATAAAAAGTAATATTAATGAAGGTCTCATTACTGCTGCAGTGTTTGCTGATGTTACATGGACAGTGACGCATGGCCTAATTCTTGAGGAACTACAGAAACTCGGTTTTGGGAAACCACCTGACTTTAGTTGAAAAACTACTTGCAATATGCATCTTTTCAAATGTACACTTACTAATATGTTGTCTGAAATGCTCAGAATTCATAAAGGAAGTGATAGTCCTCTCCTGATCTATTTCTCAATGACATTACTTAAGACTTACCTAACTATAAGCTTGTCATGTACACAGATGGGACACTACTGTCACTACTCACCAATATACAAAATTCTTTGCAACACAACAGTGCAGACCCTTTTTACTGCATTATGCAACTAGCTTCGTAAAAGTAAGGTCCAAATTAAAAGTACCAAAAGAAATATCATTCTGCTCTCTGATCAAAGAAACTACCATCCCTAAATACCTTTCAAATAAAGCACTTCAATGGTAATGTTATTCCAAGTATTATTCTACAAAAATACATTGGTGTAGAAATGGACCCCTCAGTAAGTTTCAAACATAATCTTATTTCCAAATTCCTATCACAATTAAAATATTGTTAGAGACTTTTAAGACTTCCCACTCCAGCAAGAAAGACCTTAGGTAAAAGTATGCTAATTCCCAAGTTTGAATATGTCTTATCTCTTATAATCCTCCAGTCTTCACACAATACCCAAAAATCCAGGTAGAAAAAAAAATAAAATATTTAAATCTGTAGTCCCAGCAAATATGAACTGCCACTACTGCAACCATTACAGCTAAGAACAGTGGATACCTATTACCACTACAACCACCTACCTAGTAAGTACTCTGATTTTTAAAGTTCTAGTACTTTGGTATTGTTCTTACCTTAAAAGAAAACTAAATAAGGGGAGGAAAAACTACCACCTTAGAAGCAGCCAAGAAAACACACTCATACTAGTCAATGTCTTCTGAAGGTTAGGACCCGTGTTACAAAACCAGCTACCCCATGAGATAAAAAAACTCCAAATATTTGGCATCCTTTAAGAAGAAGAATAAACTTAATTAAACTAATATGTTTCTGCAACAGTGGATAAATGCTATCATTTTGTTTCAATACATGTATACCTGCACTATTAATTGTAAAAAAGGAAACTCTTTTCACATTGTAAAGCTTCTATTGTAATACTGTATAAACTTTTAGACTTTACCATATATATATATATATTACATTGTTCATTGTATAACACCTGCATCTATGTGGTTTGTGACCTTGTCTGTAAACTGCTATGTAACTGGAATAATGACAATGTATGTATTGCTTTGTTTTCATATTTGTGCAACTGCAACTTGGTTTGAGTGTGACTGAAAAGTGTTAGAAGACCAGATGTCGTGCCAGATTATCAAAATGAAAATAATGTCACCAAGCATGTTACACTAGGCAAAATTATGGTAACTTCTGCTGTAATGCAGTACCCAATTCTTATAAACAAACTTGTCTCATTGGTCAAAACCCATTCAAGAATAGAAGCATGACCAATGTATGCATGCAGGTATGTAACAAGTAATAAGCTTAACTACACAAGAACTTCTATCACTGCAGACTTGGCAGTTTTCCCATCTGTATCAATATCTCCAACTACAACACTCTAAGCTGATTAGCAGTTAACACAATAAAGTCACTTGAAAACCAACTGAAAAAGTATACGTGGAAATAATAAAACTAACCTATACTATGTTTCTGAATATCTGGATGACCGCAAGAAATCTGTATAATTTAAATTTAAAATTCTTTTCAATGAAAACTGCTATATCTACTTCATCTTAATATATTATATGATGTTATATGATATATATATGTACACACATCTATATATGATATGATGTGATATTATACAATAATATATTGTACTGTGACCCAAGGTGGTATTTATAGTACTGGGGAAATTTTGGCAAAGTATTGAGCAATTTCCCCTACTCATCATTGTTCTGAGTGGGATCGATTTTGGAGGAGCACTTCATGTTTCCATTCCAGGTGCAGAGGCAGCCCGGAGAAATAGGGAGGTAGCTAGAGAGAGAAGGAAATGATGGAGTGGTGATATAAATCACTGAGACCAGAGAATGTGTGCAGGACTCTGAGGAAATGTTTCAAAGAAATCTGTTTGATGGAGATGAGCCAGTAAATGATGGATGTATAATTACAACCCCCCCACTCAGGACAGTTGTGGAATGATTTACTTAAAGAAATGGTGGTGTAGAGTGAGCCAGAAAATGAAGGAGATGTCTCCTGGAGGGACATTATGGAGAATATACAAAAGGATGATGCAGAGACAATCCTGAAGAACAGTTGTGAGATGTAAAAGAAAACATATGCAAAGAAAGTAAAAGAAGGCAAAAACAGATTAGTAGAAAAAATCCAGAAGAAGATGAAAGCATGCGGTATGGATTCAAAGTAAAGATGACAAAAAATGGACAGGTATGAAGTATGGGCAATTTAACAGCTCCTTTGGGCATAAAAGCACAAGAGGTAAGAGCATTTATTCTTACTAACAAAGAGACATTTTGTGACATATTTGGGACTGCTTTTTCAATGGAAACTTTTCTTGGGGGATATGAAAAAAAGAAAAAAGAAAGACTGTAACCCTTGGAATCTCTATGTAATAAAAACATTTACAGAGAAACATAAAAGGGGATGAAAAAGAGACTTTGAAAGGACATTTGAAAAATCTATGCAAAGAAGTACTGAGCATTGCAAAAGTTTATGACAAAAGGGATTTATGGACTCATGGCTGGGATTGTCATATTGTGTTAAAAATAGAAAGAGTAAAAAATGATACATGTATCAAGCATGATAAATGTTTTGGGGATAAGGGTATCATAAAATACTGGGGACAACCCAAAACATGTTTTTTTTCTGTTTTTGACAGGAAGGGCATTTGATAAGTAACTGTGACAAAAGAAAACATTATATTTGTCAGGAAGTGGGACGTGATGCAAAAAATGTGAATTGAATTGTTATAAATGTAACAAAAATGGGCATTTATGGACTGATTGCAAAAATGAAAAAGTCTGTGATAAAAAAATCCTGGACTTACAAAAGGGGTATGTATAAAATTGAAATAGATTATCTTATAATATCAGAAGGTTTAGTTATAGGAGAATGGAACGTAGTTGAAACAGGATTTTCTGATCTTGTAATATGGCTAGAGATAAAGGAAAACAAGAAGTATATAAAAATAGGCAAAAGAATAACCAGAATCACATTTATTTGCCAAGCAGGCACACATACAAGGAATTTGACTCCGGTTTCAATGACTCCAGGTATGAATTACATAAATGACATACTGTTAAGAACAAGACAAATAACATACATACAACTATTAAGAGCAAGACAAAAAATGTAAACATGCATATATATATATATATATATATATATATATATATATATATATATATACACACACACACACACACACACACACACACACACACACACATACACACACACAAGGAGGAAAGTGCAAATCAATGCAAGAAATACTGAAATAAACAAGTATTAACAATATTCCGAAGCTTGGGAAAAAGAATACCCCAGCCTAATAAGCTGAGTTAGCCATTTATGAATTCGATGGCCTGCGGAAAAAAAATTTTTCTTATATCTGCTTGTTTTAGTGTGGATTAATCTATAATGCCTGGTCGATGGAAATAGTTCAAAAAAATGGTGGCCCGGATGTGAAGGATCGGTGATGATTTACCCTGCCCTTTTCATGACTCTAGAATAGTACAGGTCCTGTAAAGAGGGCAAACTAGTACCAATGATATTTTTGGCAGACCTAACTATTTGATGCAATCTATTTTTTTGTCATAATAAGACAGAGATCCAAACCACAATGCTATGGATGAGATGAGAACAGACTCGATGACTGCTACATAGAAATGAATCAACAGTTCCTGTGGGAGGTTGAACTTCCTCAGCTGTCACAGAAAGTACATTTGCTGTTGAGTGAAACAGTGTTGTGTGTAAAAGGGATAAATGAGAAAGCATGGAATGAAGAAGGAATGAGATGAGCAACACATTTATGGAAAGATAACATAACCAAAAACTAGCACCAAGCCACGCCGAGCCCATTCCAAGGGAACACTTTTATTAGAGCATACGAGACAATGAACATAAAACATTAATGCTTAACAGTTCACCGCATTTTTGTCAGAGACTTCATCAGATGTATGAACCATAAATTAAAAGTATTACCTTTTCATATGCATCTCTCCCCAACAACTACCGATTATTTGTCAAATTGAAGAGCCTGCTACAGAACAACAAAAAAAAATACATCATTCTCTACCACTACCTTAAAATCCAAAACAAAATACACAAAAATAGTCACCGTTAAATTATACACGTAATGTGAATAATATATGAATCTAAAGTTGAAATCACTCTTCGACCACTTCATATAGCCATATCTTTACATTAAAAACAATTGCACTGGATTGTAATAGTATAAATATAGGCAAACAACACCATCTGCTGACAAAAGTAAAAAATGTAATTAAATTAAAATACTATTAAAACTACAAACACATCATCCTTAAAAGCACACAAGGAATATGATTAAAACCATATAAAAATAATTCAAAAAATATAAAAATGTTTAAAAATATTGTTAGCTAGATAAAATAAACACATCTTTAGAACAAACAGAATACAGTGAAGTAATGTAAAAATAATTGACCTAAAGCCTAGCTTCCCTTAATATCAATACTGGAGCGAGGAACACACACACCAATAGACCCTAGAGTTTGAATGAAAACGTGTCCCCTGGTAATCGGCTTGGCATGGCTTGGTGCTAGTGTTTGGTTATAAGTTATTTTTTTTTGCACTAAGTCCTCTTTTTGGTACAGTTTTTGAAAGATCATATTACTATGAGAAAATTTTATAAAAATTGGTCTGAATGGTGGACATTTAAGGAAAAATATAAAAAAATTATTTTACAGTGGAAATATGATGTGAGAATAGTAGAGAAAGAAAATATAAATATGCATTGGAAGATATAGAACATAATGATAGAAAGTACTTTGACAATGAAAAATAATTATATGAAAGAAATCAAGAAAAATACAAGAACTGTTAAATAAGCAAAGATATTTTACAAGGAAAGGAGAAGACGTAGCAAGTTACTTAAATAGGTTACTAAAGGAAGACAGTAGTGTGGTGAGAGAAATAAAAATATAAAAGGAGAAACAGAAAAAAAAACAAGGAAAGATCATGATTAATATAGTACAATATGTACAAGAAATGTTTAAAGAAAAAAGAAGATAGTGAAAAACATGAAAGTTAAAAAAAGAGAATAAAGAGTTGGAAAATGAGATTTCTTTAAATGAGATAGATAAATATTAGGACAAGTAAATACAGATTTGGCTGCAAGACCAGATGGACTAGGATATGAAATATATAAAAAAATTAAGAGACTGGCAAAAATATATTTTTTTAAATATTTTGAATCAATGGTTAAATGAAGGTTGTATATATAAAGAATTATTTAGTGGAATGCTTACTTTCATATAGAAGAAAGAAGACAGACAATTAAAAAAACAGAGACAGATAATATTAAATAATGATTATACGATCACTATGAAAATAATACGAAAGCAATTTAAAACGAAAATGGAAAATATTATGGAAAATAGTATATATATATATATATATATATATATATATATATATATATATATATATATATATTACTATTATAAAGGAGAAGGGTTGTCAAGAATTATTAATGATAGAAAAAATTGTGGATGATATTATGAACAGAAAAGAAGAAGAAAAATTCATGATAGGAGACCCAAATAAGGCATTTGACTCAATTAGACATGAAATTTTATGGGTAATTATGGAAGAATATAACACAAGTGAGAAAGTTAGGAAATTATATATGTCAGAGTACAGTAATAATAAAGTAAAATACTAGTAAATGATTGGTTAAGCCAATGGGTACATATGAAGAGTGGTGTAAAATAGGGATATCCAATGAGTTGTATATTCTGAGCATCAGTTATGAATATGATAGTATGTGAAGTAAGTTACAAAATTAAGGAGGTGCAGTATATAACACCTGAATTGTTAAATAATTCTAATTCTGTTAATATATGCAGATAATATTATAATTGCAAAAAACAAAATTTAGATAAAAGAAATAATTTGCACAAATGAGTGTCTAGATACAATACATATTGCTGAATTAAAGAGAAATGTAAATGGTTAGGGTGTTGTCATAAAGATAGGTATTATATATTTTACAATGAATGAAATTTCTTGTTGTTTGTCTTTTAGGATTTTCCCGGTTAGGGGTCACCACAGCGGAACTCCGGTCCGCTAATGATTGGCAGTCTGTTAGGTATTAAATTTGGGAATAAAGATATAAGTAGAATTCAATGGATAAAAAACAACAGAAAAATTAAACAAACCTGTCTTTTCTGGAGATCATATAAATTATTATTCAGAAAAATGGCTTATTTGATAAATTCAGTGCTGTTGGGAAATACAGCATACTTAGCAAGTATATTTATGTTTCCAACAGTATATGAAAAGGAATTATTGCAGCCTTCTGTACCAAAAGTGAGTGTGTTCTACCTGTTGTATCACTAAAGCACAAGACAAAGACAAGTAAAGCTAGATCAAATACCACTTTGTGTATTAAATGATTTTGCCAACAGCTGATTATATTCAGGAGACAGGATATCAGCTTTTTATTTAACTTTAAACTGTGCTTCATTAAAGACCCACTGAGCACATAAGTTAAAGATAGGCAAGACTCTGTTGAGATGCATACCTATACAAAGTGTCTGTTGAGATGCACAACTATAAAAATGTCTATCAAGATATGTAGGTGTACTGTAAGTGGAAGATGATTTTTTTTTGTTCTCAAACAATATATAGCTAGTTTTGGTGGTACTCTGCAGTACTGTTTTCATGTTAAGCAGTTCTATATTGGAACAGGGTTATCCTGAAAAGCACTTCTGAAATACGTTGTTGCCTAAATGCAGCAACATGATGTATATATAAAGTGTAGCAAGTATATTTAGCATATGCAAGATGAGGTCATGTTGTAAAAAGTGAATATAGGATGCTCAGTAATAAGTGTGGTGGGACAACTTCAAAATGTTTCCTAGTTTCACAGAATGTGTGTGAAGCTTAACCACTGCAGATCTGTTTGGTAATATATAAATCATCTGTATTTTAACTGCAAATTTGATTTTAGAAGACCCTTCCACTATCATCTCATCTAACTGTATTTGTGAGCACTACAAAATTATGCTGGGAAGTACAACCACAAACTAATTAAACATCAGTTATCATCCATTTTGTATCTCCCTACTCACTAAATGACTGACCTACATCCTAGTACTTGTAGATCAGTGGGCGAGATATTCCAGTCAGTGGGCACGTGCATATAAGTAGTGAGAACGTGCAAACAAGTATGTAGTCAATCAGTTAGATAGTTTAAATTCAATGTTCCTGCTTTTCTTCCAGATAAACTACTTAAACGAGCACCCAAGCCTCATCGTCTTCTTAATGCACATAAGATGAGCAACAGTACTGACATACAAAGAAAGCAGATAAGCCTAGCGAGGCACAAAAATATATCACTACAGGGTAAAACAAACAAACAAATAAATAAAGGGGAAAAGTTAGGGATCCAAAATGGAACATGAAATGAGTAGCACAGGATGGATAAGAAAAGGAAGGAGGGAAATTTGTGAGGTGCTAAGGATGTAGAAGAACTGCTTGGATCAGATATTTATGGGATAGCACAGAATGTGGAAACTGCAGAAGAATGGGGAAGCTTCCTATAAGAATATGGGGGCTAGAGATGTTAGTGGGCTGGCTTGTGAGGCATGAAAGAAAGAGTGGGACTGGTGATGAAAAGCAACAGAAGGCCTGTAGAGTGGGAAAGATGGAGGCAGACAAACAGAGAACATGCGAAGGGGTTGTCAGAGTAGAACAGCAAGGGGGTAATGGAGGGTAAGGTGAAGAGAGAAAATGATATACACAGTCATGAAAGCAGAACAAGGAGAATAAAGCAGGGGTAGAAACAGAAGGAGACAAAGAGTAGTGAGAAGTGGACTGAGACAGAGGTGTTCAGGCACAAATTAACACTATAAGGTGAGCAGGACATGGAGGAACACCTGCCAGAGACAGATGGTAAAAGAGAACAGTGGAGGCGTTTTGTGGGAAGAGCAAAAGAGAGATGGAGAAAAGTATAAGTTCAAGTTTGTTAGTAGTTATTGAAACCACTGCACAATATACAACATCTAGAATAACAAAAAAAGGATAAAATAACACTAAATATCAAGACAACCAATGACATAACCATAAAATTAAAATTAGTTACACAATGTAAAATAGATCATAAACAGACTGCGTAAAAACAAGGACAGTGAATGTCAGCAATAAAACCAGGCAGAACAAGGCTAGTTGAAGGCTAATTCATATAAAGAGGATTTCAAGGAGTGCTTAAAGTCATTAACTCAAAGGAATCTCTCAGCAAACCTGGTAATGAGTTCCAGAGTTACCATCCTTGATATGCAAATGCCCAAATACCAGAGATTTAAAGTTGACCTGCTGAAACCAGCAGCAGTCTGAGAAAGGCAGAGCAGAGGGGGAACCTAAGCCATGTAGAGCTAGATAAACCATAGGTATATAGTTCCAGGCAGGTATGACCCTAGCCCTGAGGAGCATCCTGCCATCACCCAGAATGATACCACAGTACAAGGACAAAATGATTGACTTCAACAATTGGCTAAGCTTCTGGTGTCATTCTAGGATCCAGTAGTTGTCTGCCTGGGATGACATGATCGACAGACCATGATGCTTTGCCAGAGATGGATTGCACCCGTCGCCCTTGGGATTCTGGATACTGGCTAAGGCTCTTGTCACCCCTATAGTGCCTTTTTTAGGCAAAGTTCAAATGACAAATTCACCACCGTAACAGGTACAAGCAAGCAAAATCTGAGGGTAATGCTATTCAATGCTAGAAGTCTAAACCTCAAAATGCACTCACTCGAGACACTCCTTAAAATGGAGAACATCGACATCTGTGCAGTGACAGAGACCTGGTTCAAAGCTCCAGAGAGCACCCCTGCGTTACCAGGTTATAATTCATACCACACCTTTCGGCCACCTAACCCGGACCGAAGCACTAAAGGTGGAGGCGTGTCCATATTCATTAAGGATATCCACACCTCCAGGCTAGTTGCACAGCATAATGCATCCGAGATTATCCAAGTGCAACTAACTCTGGGCAAGGCCGCAATCCAAACCACAGCTTGCTACAGACCCCCCACCATGCCCCAGGATTCCCACTCCTCATTTCTTGATACACTGGAAAGTATTAGGGTTCAACCCCGCACCCTAATAATGGGCGATTTCAACTACCTCACCATTAACTGGGAAAACTACTCATGTACCAACTCTTTTTCTCAACGTTTTCTGAAATTCATAAATTCCAACGCCTGGGATCAACTTATTCACACCCCTACCAGGGGCAGCAATATCCTAGACCTGGTCATTACCAACATGGGCAACCGGTGTTCCACACCAGAGGTCAATTCCTTGTTGGTCAGATCTAACCACAAGCTAATTACCCTAGACATCCACACCCCGCCCCCACCCCCAATTAGGGAAATCACCGTAAAAAACTTCTCCAGAACAAACTTCACACTTCTTAAGACAGAAGTGGCAAACTTCATGACACCCATGCAGATGGACAATAGAGGTACAACTGCTGAATCCTACACAAATGCACTTTATAAGCATTTACACGAGTGCATGGATCATGCTATCCCTGACAGAATCAAGATGCTATTCTCCAAAAAAAGGAAGACAATATGGTGGTCCTCTGCCATAAACAAACTCTACAACAAAAGAAAGAAACTGTTGCAAAAAAGAGTAAAATCCCATGACTGGAGGAACTCCCTGGTCAACCTCAGTAAGAAGCTGAGATCTCTCATAACATCTTCCAAAGCTAGTTACAAAAACAAAATTGCCACTGACTCTAAAGACAACCACACAGCATTCTATAGCTATGTCAAGAATATCAATGGTAACACTCAGATCTGCTCTGAGTTACAGCACAATGGCACTAAATATATAGAACTAACTGAAATTGCCAACATCCTGGCAGATAGGTTCAGTGATAACTTTACCCACCCACCCCACCCCCTAGAGGGCCCATCTCTATACCGGAAGAATGCAAAGTTCCTGTAATCATGGCTGCACAGGTAAAAAACACACTCTCCAAAGCCAAGAACACAGCATCCATGGGACCTGACAATATCCCAGGCTGCGTTCTACACGAACTACAGAATGAACTGGCACCCTACCGAAGTACGATGTTCAATCATAGCCTCACCTCAGGCTTTGTGCTCAATGAATGGTGAAACGTGACAGTTATCCACCCCAGGAACTACCGCTCCATTAGCCTGACAAGCCTGGTATGCAAGGCTATGGAATGTATCATCATGGAACTCATAAACAAAAACATTGGTAATCTCCAAACTCTGGACCCTACCCAGTTCCGGTTTGCAAAAGACAGATCATGTCTCCTAAACCTGATTGACTTCTTTGAAGCAATTACAAAAGCCATAGATGAGGGTAAGGTGGTTCACACAGCTTATCTAGATCTCGCCAAGGCTTTCGACACCATCCCCCACTCTGGAAGTGTATTGATTAATGTGTTTTGCCAGTGATCACATTGTGAACACCTTCGAAACATTAGGGACCATTGTGTAGTCACTGCTCTGGCAAAACACGTCAATACACTGACCATAAATTCAAGTTCATTGTGCTGGACACAATATCCCCTTCATTAAGAGGAGGAGCCTGGCCTTTCCTGTTGGAAAGAGCCAAATTATTTTGTCAGATCAGGTTAGACTCCACACACTGGCCAGGCTTAAATGACCACTTATCTATATCTAACCTTTTAAAGCGTTAAATAGAAAAGACATCCCTTTGTTCCATATGTGGATGTTTATTATTTTATAACAACTCATGTGACTGAAACAAGAATTAACGTAGAATACATGCATACACGTTTACATCTAGACCCACTGACCTGAAAGTATTGCATTTAGTGCAGTTTTGTTTTTTATTTTATTATTTATTTTTTATTTTCAGTCTTGCCCATTTCAGTATAATAACATACTTAAGAGATGTGAAAGTATATTAGTTAGAATAGAATGGGTACAATAAATGTTGATATATTTTTCAATTTGAAGTTATTTTTTACACAGGAACTTGTATGTTCTGAGTGCTTAACTCTATGCCCTTTGAAGCACTAGTATAACTGTATTTTGTATATTCATGAAACATTTAATATGCTCTAATATGCCTTTATTACATGTTTTTAAACATTATACTAGCAATTTAAGGTGCTACTGTGTAACAACATGTAACATTTTTACATTTGGTATCCAGGACCATAGCCTTTAGTTATGAGCATGATTTCCCTTTAAGTCTGCAAAGAGGAAATGATGTAATATGCCTTGCTTTATTTAAATGCAGTTTTAGCTCTTTTTAGCTTGTCTGATGAAGTTCTTGCATTGTTTTAAACTTGGGACAAAAGTGCTTACAAGCTTTCACTGCTGTTCTGAATAAAACATTTGCCTGCAACTGGTGCGAGCAGTCTTTTTAGATTTATTGGTTTGTTTACCTTTCTGGCATTTGTGCACTGGAGATGATGAAATCCAAGAACCTTTAGGCAAGTGTGTTAGTACATGTATAGTCACCTAAAACCAGGGTGTTTGGTTGTATCTTGAGTCATTCAAGTAGCTCCAAGTATCCTGGTTCATGGAGGGGGTCCTAAAACTGGCACTAACTTAGAGAGGGGTCTTACCTACAGTCAGATGGACCTAAATTAGTTCAAGGGAATCATTTTATTTAACCACTCTACAGGTATGTTTATCTTTGATGAATATTGATACTCCATTTTAACCTGGTATGGCCTGGGTGCTTTCCGCAGTCTTAAACCAAGTCTCTGTGACTGCACAGATATCAGCATCTTCTAAGGTGAGGGCTGCTTCCAGTGAGTGCAGCTTTAGGTTTAGACTCTCAGCATTCAGCAGCATAATCTTGAGGTTGCTTTTTGACGATATTTTTATGTCAGGAATTTTGTTGTTGTGGCACTGCCTAAAAAAAAGGCATTATGGGGGAGGCAAGAGCCTTAGCCAGTAACCAAAATCCCAGAGGTGACAGATGAAGACCATCTCTGACAAAGCAGGGTGGTTTATCTACCACGTCATCCCAGGCAGACAGGTATTGGATCCCCTTAGAATGACACCAGAAACTAAGCCAGTTGTTGAAGTCAATCATTTTTTGTTTATATTGTAGTATCACCTTAGGTGAAGGTTGTGTGCTGCTAAAAGCTAGGGACATACTTGCCTGAGACATATATTCAGAGACCTCTGTCTTGTCTCTCTTCTCAAGTCATTCACACCAACATGAACTGTGACAGAGTCATAACAGTACTGGTCGTGAAGACACCTGAGTGCGTGTGTGACCTGGTGGATCCTGGCATCCAACAGGCAGCTGACCTTAGCCTTCTCCTTTTCCACCCTGGTGAGTGGGACATCTCTATTTCTCACTATAGAGTCACCCATGACCAAAAAATTTGTTTTAGATGTGCTTTGCCTTAGGGGCTTGTTTGGAGAGACAATCATGCTTGTAGTTTTGTGTGTACTGAGTGCTGTAGGTGTAACACGTTTGTGTTTCGGAGTTGCTGTATTAGCTGTAGAATGTTTGTGTTTCAGAGGTCTCTGGTGTTTCGGTAAATTCTGGCGAGTACCTCCACATATGATGGTTTATGTGTTGAGAGTGTGGTTTGTGCAGGATGTGTCGTATGTGGGCTGACAACCTGTTCAGTGTCACTGTTCTGTAAATGAGAGAGCGAGGATTATAAATTTTTAGTGTACATGCATCTCTCACAAATTCAGCTTGAGAGGTTTAGGAGTAGTGGGTTGTCAATGTACATGAGGCAATTGCTACACTGCCTCAGGATACCTATGTCAATCAGTCTGGCAGGAGAAACAGAGGAGACCTGAGCATCCATAATGCTAGGTATAAATTTGCTCACTTTAATGAGGAAGAATGTGTGTGGGAAACTGAATGAGTTAATATGCCTGTGCCAATGTGATGCCAGTGTTAACAACCACAGAAAAGTGCTGAACTGCACTCGTGAGACCCTCATTTGGCAACCCCCCCCAGCAAAAAAAAAAACAAAAACATTTGACAACTTTTCAAGAAAATGTAAGAGATCGACATGCTTAAAAGCATGTCCAAACAGGAAGTTTTACTGAAAGTTTAACACATTTTCAGAGTTAATCGTGTAACTGTCATGTGATACATAATCAAACACGCACAGAAAAATCATGACCTAAGGGAGAAGTAGCTAAAGCATACATTCTGACCCTTCAATATTATATATATATATGTATATACTGCACAAACAAGTTTAGTGTGCACACTGCCACTCCATTTGTACCTGAAGTTTGCATCACACTGACAGCTCCTTGTAACACAATGTGTAACAGTTAGTGCTAATTCAGTGAACACTGGATCATCTACATATCAATGTGTGGTTTACTGTCTGCTAATAGCATGCCCCAATGACATAATAAGGTACTAAACACTTAAACTGAGTGTGTTTACTGTTTAGCAACAGGGGGTGTGCTCTACTAGACAATACAGGCTTTACCACCAAGTGCCTTATTTCAGTTATAAAATGACCCTCAAACATAAATAAATAATGATGTGCATAGTGTAAGCAAGACAAAATGAAAAAAATATTGGGAAAAAAAAATAAAAAAGTCCCTTGGATTAAATTTTGACAGTATGAGTTATACTAGGTTTATCTCAAATGCACAAGGCACAGGGTTTGATTCATACCTTTGGGATGGGAAATTTGGCTAGGCTTAAAATGGCCCACAAGGGCAGATAATCCAGTACTAATCTGTGAACTTATATATATATATATATATATATATATATAGATATATAGATATATAGATATATATATATATAGTTTCATTTTATAATCTCGAAATACTAAAATATCGAATTTTAGTATTTCGAGACTATAAAGTCGAAAGTGCAGTTACGCAAAACTGCATATCATCGAATGCAGAAATTTCAAATCCAAGGCAGTGTTGTTGCATTCATGATGTGCAGTGTGGTTTGTGGATTTAGCTGGGGATTCAGGTAAGTGGTGTTCTTGTAAGGGTATTGGGTAGGGATTTTAGTGTGTGTGTGTGTGTGTGTGTGTGTGTGTGTGTGTGTGTGTGTATGTCTAGTGGTGGGTTTTGTGTGTTTGCATGTTTAGTGCGACCTCAGAGTTAGTATATATAAGTAGCGGGGGTGTGGGGGGGGGTGCAGCTTGCCTCCCTGCTTATAGGTAGGGTAGGTGTGTTTGTTTGTTATGTTGTGTTTGTGTGTGTTGTTTTGTTTGTTGTAGTGTCATTAGGTAGGTGTATATGTGGTTGTTTGTGTAGTGGTGTGTGTACGTGAATGATCGCAATTTTGAATTTCGTGGTTGTAGGTGTCTTTTTTGGGGGCTTTCGACTTTATAGCCTCAAGATACTAAAATTCGGTATTGTAGTATTTCGAGATTATAAAGTGAATCCACACATGTGTGTGTGTGTATATATATATATATATATATATATATATATATATATATATATATGTGTGTGTGTGTGTGTGTGTGTGTGTATATATATATATATATATATATATATATATATATATATATATATATACATATACACACACATATATATATATATATATATACACACACACACACACACACACACACATATATATATATATATATATATATATATATATATATATATAGTTTACTATTATTTCCCCGAATTGCACAACGGCGAATCGCAGTTATTCCGAAACAAAACCGCAAAATACAAAATAACAAAAAAAAACTCGAAGTGTGGTGACTGTAAAGGTCGGCTTCAACTTCCGGGAACAGCATCACTGTGCGTTGCACAGTAAACAATGTGTTTGCAGGGGGGGGGGGCAAGCTCCCCTGCACCCCCCACATCCCCTGCTACTTATATAGAAAAACTCTGGGATTGCACTACAGTGAAGGAAAGGGTATATTTCCCGATCCCCACTATAGTTGTGATCTGCATCACACTGTTGAAACTCACAACAGAGAATGCTGTTTTGCCTTCCCTGTTGCAGGTTTCAACATTGTGGCATTCGTTTTTTCATAGTGCGAAAAAAGAAGTTATGTTCCTACCATAACATTCCATGTGAGCTGTCCATCTAGCCTTCATTCCTACTGATGGGTTCGGAACCAATCCTCAGTTCCAACTCGGCCGAATACAAAAACTCGTGATCTTCAACCAACTCGTGACCAGCACCCTATCCCATGATGCACTGGTGCTTCCCAGTGGCGGCTGGTGACTTCAAATCAAAGAGGGGGCTGCAGGGGATAGCTGAATGGGTGGGGTCAATGGGAAGGGGCGTGGCCAACTAGAAAGGGGAGGAGCTATGCTCAAAACCACAAAAACTAACTAAATACACTGCCCTGGGTGCCAAACCGTCATTATGAGAGTCCAATCAAGACAAAATGAAGTGCAGAAGAATAAAAATATTTCAATGCATTGGCTGCATGACAGCTTACTTAATATCTAGATGGAAACAAAAAGGTTGTGAGGCATGAAAAAATAAATTACTTTTTAAATACATTAATGGAATGCCAGTCAAAATCATGTATAAGAAAAACAAGCAGCACTCAACTCAAACCACTTCTTGCACTGCAGTTCTAATTATAATTTATATTCAGCTTTATTAAAGTACCAAGTAACATGCTGAAAGTAGAAATCTCTGATGCCCCCCACTTATAAAAATGTTTCTTATCCAAAGACCTGTTGCCTGACAACTATCTACTTGTTTCATGGGGAAAACATGATCAAAGTAATAAGCTCAAGATACATTGCTTAAAAGGATTACTGTACAGGTTATGGACCACACGACTGGCATTCTGTTTAGTTTACGGGTAAAGCCTGCAGAGATGACTGGAAGTCTCCAAGTGTAATGAGCTTCTTAAAATAATGTAATCCTGTCCTTTATTACAAATACTATCATATGCATTTCAATACCCGAGGTCTATACATTATCTAGTTAAGTATTCTCTACATGGCAACAACAGAAAGGCTTTCAATGTTGGCAATTCTTTAACGATATGCTTATTAAAACTTACTTGCATCTTACGATCTCAGCCAAGCTTACCTGATGACGGTCATTAAAGTATCACTACTTAAACACAGAGCAACAGGCACTTTGAGTAATAAGCATAAATCAACAGTACAAAAAATATGACAGAAACCAGACCACTCTGCAAAAATCAAGGACAAATGAAAAGCCACTCTAGTACTTGTGTCTACCGTGGATGGGGGGGGAATACTCTGCACTTTTACACTGCATAACTACCCCTTGCCTTGCTTCGACACATCCAGAGTCACTACATGGGGGAGTGGGGTGCAACAAGTATGTCACAATTTGAAATGTCTCTGGCTGACTGTGATGGCCCTGAGACATTTGTCATAACTCTCAACCTCAGAGCAAGAAATCTGGACAAAGCCATACAAAGAAGTGAGAAAAAGGCCCAAAAATAAGGACAATGTTTTTAAAATATTGCTCTTATAAACTTAGAAAGATAATAGAATAGGTCTTGCATTAGTAGGAATTTTCTAAATGGTATGAAATCTGAAACTCAAATGTCTGTCATTATTTTCTAACTTCAGTCTTTAATGATTTGTCACTAATTTGCCAAAAAAACCCCACAATTTTATGAAAAATGAACCAAAAATGTGATGTAAAAATATAAAATAGCCACACAATACAGCTGGGAACCTGTCAAAGAAGGGACACTTTAATATTAGTACTGTTAACTTGAGTAGCTGACAAAATAAAATAATCTACATGCATTTCTGAAATAAAAGTAATCTATAACTGATTATTACAGTTATTTCTTAATTGTAAACCCTCCATGTTTCTTCCAAAATTGCTATTTTGTGGAGGGATTATTAGGGGAAGAGCAACATTTTGAGCCAAAATCAGGGACAGTTGAGAGGTTTGGCTATGCCTAATTCTATAAAGCAATTTATTTGCATGTACCTCTCAACCTGCAATAAATCTGGACAAGGCCATATATATTGGGGTAACATATAAACAGTACTAAAAATTGCTCTTGTATAAACTGAGACAGTTGATAGAACAGGTCTTACTTTAGCATGCTGGAACTCAGTGTGTCATTATTTAGTGACTTAATTCCTAAATGATTTTGCCAGAAAACCACAAATTTTATGAGGAACAATCCAAAAATAAGAAGCAAAAATCTATTCATTCTTTGAAAATCTGGCAGTTGGGAGGTATAGTTCAGCTGGGGCTGTCTTTAAGATTGCTACCCTTCCCCCTCACAAAATCATGGAGCCTCCCCCTGCAGCCATTCCAATGATCCATTACTTGGCTATTTCACTCCATTTACCATAAACACTAATGTGCATACTGATTTACTTCTATGATGATTTGGACTTCATTTGAAAGTTTTATTTTGCATTTTACAGCACAAACACTAAGACATCTGCTAAACAAACTTAGCATTAAAACTTCTCTGCCCTTGAAACTCACATTCATTGAAACAGTATTGAAACCCACATTCAAAGAAAATACATTTTACCAGTGGCAGATAAAGATGAATTCTGGGCTGTTTTCAAATCATAGGCCCCTTGCATAGGAAACATACATGTGCTCTTTGATACACCTTCCTATTGTTTTGAACATTTTTCCAGTAAACAATGAAACAAAATGCATGCACCAATAATGACAAAACTGCCCAGTTCAGAACATTTCCATCATAAGTCTACTCAAACTTCTACAGTCCACCATTATCAGTAAATATGCACAATTCTACAGTCCACCATTATCACTAAATATGCACAATTCTACAGTCCACCATTATCAGTACATATGCACAATCTCTGAAGTAAAAAAGTCATCTAAATAATTCCACGTTAAATAAATCTGTAACTAATGAAGAGGTTGCTGCTAGCAAACACCTTTATATTTCATGGTTTCATGGAAAAATAAAGTGTCTGATGCCCCTGAGGAATAAATTGCCTATATTACATTAAAAATAATAAGTTAGTAATATTGTAATAGGAAATGGATGGCAAACTGATAACAGGCTCATAGTTAGTATCTTAACTTTTTCAGTACGGCAGCATTCACCCCTTGTGGGAGTAGAACCAACAACCTTCTGCATCAAAAGCAAGTACACAACCTGTTGTGCTATTAACAATGCAAGCTGACTTAGCATAAGCAGCACTAAACCTCTCTTCCCCTGCAGCTCTCAGCTCCTTGTAAAATCTAGTCAATACTCAACTGCATCTCAACTTCGCAGCACAAGAAATCTGGAAAAAGCCAAATTTATTGGGGGGGGGGTTCAAAAGGCCAAAAAACAGGGACACATTAAACATTGCTTGTATAATCTTGGAAAGTTACTAGAATAAAATGCTGTGTTACCACCATACATTTTACTGCCAAGGTCCCTGTGCAAAAGAGTCAGAACAACATAACACTATGCCAAATCAGCTGCTTTGTGAAAGAAAAATGCTGTGTTACCACCATATATTTTACTACCAATGTCCCTGTGCAAAACAGTTAGAGCAACATACCACTATGCCAAATCACCTGCTTTGTGAAAGAAAAATGCTGTGTTACAACCATACATTTTACTGCCAAGGTCCCTGTGCAAAACAGTCAGAGTAACATACCACTACGCCAAATCGGCTGCTTTGTGAAAGAGAGGAAGACTGAAACTTAAATGGCTATCATTTAATGAATTCAGTTCTCACCATAGCAGTCAACCTCTTAGCACAAAACACCTGGACAAACCCAGTAATGAGGGAATACAGCCCTCAAACATATTCAGTGAATTCAGTTCTTGCCATAGCTGTCAACCTTAGCACAAAAAAACTGGACAAAGCCAATAATGGGGTAATACAGTCCCAAAATAAGGACAAATTTCAAATATTCATCTTAGAAAATTGCTAAAATAAAAGGTTGTGTAAAAGGTTGTGTTACTATGCATTTTCTGAAGAATATGAAGTCTGAAATTCAATGTCAGTTTTACTTCTGACGGAACAAAAACAATTTTCAGCAGAGGCCCAGGGAGAAATACTGCAGACATGTCTTTGTAAAATGGCAGGACGTCAGAGCAAATCCACACAAACACAGGGATGAGATGCAGACTCCACACAGAAGGAACCCCAGCCAAGAATCAAACCTGAAAACCTATAGCTGCAAGGCAACAATGCTGCCACTGCACCATCAAATATGCAAGGAATTAAACATTCAGAAACCTGAAGTCTGAAATTCAAATGCCTGTCAATTTTATTTAACATTTGTTAATCAGGACAATCTGACTTGGAACAAAAAACAATTTTCAGCAGAGGCCCAGGAAGAAATAATGCAGACATGTCTTTGTAACATGGGAGGACACAAAAGCAAACCCACACAAACACAGGAGAAGATGCAGACCCCACACAGAAGGCACCCCAGCCAAGAATCAAACCTGAGAACCTGCAGCTGTGAGGCAACAATGCTACCACTGCACCATCAAATATCAAGCATTGCAGTATTTAGAAACCACAGATATTATGAGGAACAGATCAGATCACATATGAGGCAAAATCTGCAATTCTTTTTACAAATGGTGGTGGGTAGGGAATTCAGGTCCTTAACACCTGCATACAAGGTACAGGGTTCAATCTATCTCTACCCACCAGTATATAGTAACTGGGGCATTACACACAGACACACACACACACACACACACACACACACACACACACACACACACACACACACACACACACACACACACACACACACACACAGCCCTTCACCTACCTGACCGAATTCCAAGTAAGCCCAGCGACCACCCGAACAGCAAGCAAGCCACAGACTGATCCAAGTGACCGAACAAACAGACCGATCCACAAAGCCTTTGATCCAGCGACTGAACAGCAAGCAAGCTCACAATCCAAACACCTACCCAAAGCCCGTGCACTGAAAACGTCCCACAAGAGCACCTCAGTCCTCCTCATTGGTCCTGACTGCGGCTGAAGCAGTCCGGAGCTCCTCTGTTCTGTGCGGTCGTCACCGCACAGATTCCTGGTACCTCACAACAATAATTGCTGGGTACCTTTGTTACCTCTGTGTCCACATCAGGACTGCTGGTAAAGGCAGTCTTTGTTTTTATGTTTTACAGATTTTTTTTTATTTTTTAGGTGGGAGGGCGGAAGTCCGATAGGACGAGCTGCCCCTGGTGCTTCCCTCAGATCTTGTTTTCTGCAACAATTCTATGTGCTCATTTCTAAAAGATCCAACAGTACTGAACAGACTAGAGAAAGGTCAAAGTACCTTCATGCCTCACCTCAGGGTCATGATCCCCAAGAGGCCTGGTTGAGGGTTGGAGGGTGGGACGTAGAAATGAAGGTGAGATGGACAACTCACATGGAATATTATGGTAGGAACATAAATTTTTTATGTGTAGTTGCCCTATCTCACCTTCATTTCTACTGATGGGATAGCATCCCAAGCACCACCTTTCTTGGGTGGCTCACAGGAGTATGTTCTTCAGGACAGTGAAACCAAAGGAAGCCCTGTTCCTGCAGGCCATATCTACTTTGTAATGAGTGATAACGGTATGAGCCCTTGACCAAGTGGCTGCTACACATATGGTATCTGTTGGTAGTTTGGCAGAAAATGCTGAGGAAGTGGAGACAGCTTTAACTGAGTGGACCTTTATTTTGTCCTGTAATGGCCAATTCACTGAATTGTAAATAAAGGAAATACAATCTGATAACCATTTAGATAATGTGGTCTTTGCTACAGGAGCACCTTTCCTGGACTCTGAAAAGGAGACAAGTTGATCCGTTTTCCTGAAGTCCTTTGTTCTATGTAAATAGAAGTGAAGCTGTCTGTGAACATCAAGTTGGTGCAGCATGTACTCTGCCTTTTTACCATACTTAGGGAAGAATACAGGTAACTCTAGAGACTGATTCAAATTTGTTTCTGAACAAACCTTGGGTAAAAACGAATAATTTGTTCAGAGAGACACTCTATCATTATGGAATATCATATATGGGGGTTTGATGGACAAAGCTTGTAATTCTGAGACCCTTCGAGCAGTAGTTATAGCCACTAGAAAAATGATTTTCCATGTGATATACTTTAGGTCACATGAAGAAGCTGGTTCAAAACGTGGTAGAATTATTCGTGATAGAACCAAATTTAGATTCCACGGGGTAAGAGGTGTTTTGATAGGTGGTCTTAAATGGATAGTGCCTTTCAGAAAGGCTTTCAAAAGTCTATGAGACATGACATTAGACCCTTCGCTCCCAAAATGAAAATTTGAGATTGCTGCTAATTGAACTTGGATAGTTGCGGGAGCTGCTCCCTCAATGAAAAGTTTTGTCAAAAATTCCAAAATTGAAGATATTGGAACTAAATAATGATTAATATGGTTTTGTAATGCCCATATTGAGAACCTTTTCCATTTGCTAAGATACAACTTCATAGTGGAGGATTTGTGAGACGATGTCTACAGTTCCCTACAAAACGGAGTCTACAGGACTGCAATTGGTCACAACAACAAAATCAGTTTCTCTCAGCATTTAAGCAGAGTAGGTTGCACACAAAAAGCATTTGTTAAGCTTTCACTTACAGTGCTGTGTAAGTAAGCAGGTCACCATTTTGGTCAGTCATAGGGCTCTTCTTTCTACTTGAGTGTTTGCCTCCTTCCCCTGTAACTTAAGTAAACTGAGTCTTACATTAAGAACTATAATACTTACCTTATAGCTTTAGGATACCTTAGGAAACCTTGTAAACTGCAATAGCCTTGCTACGCTCTTTGCTCCCCTCCCTGCCACAATTTCCTCCCGCCCCCAGTACCTCTAAATTTATAGTACTATAGCCACTCCCCCACTTTCTAGATCCTATCTGCTTTCATCTGGGATAATTCCTCCCATCCCATTCTTCTACCTACATTTTAATAGCACCTATTAGCTTTCATCTGGCATTCTCCCATCCCCCTTCCAGTACCTTTACCCCACCACTCTATCTTCTGGTGTTGCATCACCAGGTAAAACAGTTCCTTAACTCACTAGCTGAATCACAGATAATGATATACCCCTCTTGTTCGCACCATACCTCCTTACCTTGTATGAAAACCAGTTTCTCATGGGATTTCAGGTCCCAAAAGGCCATACTATCACCCCAGCTGTAAATCCTGCCACCTTCAACCATACTTACAGTACCAGGTCCTATCCAACATCTTGTTCAGTCTATCAACATCTCAACCCCAGGCACATTAGCTCTAGATCCAAACACTACCACAAACTAATAAACAAATTCCTGAAGTTCATCACCAAGTATAGACTTAACCTAATACTTGGTGGTGATATTCACCCCAACCCTGGCCCACCCACTTCAGATACACATACCCCCTCTACTTGCAATCTAAGCTACAAACCTACAATTAATAGGCCAACTAACTCTCTCCTAGCCTGTCATCTCAATATTAGAAGCATTAATAACAAGGTATATGAATTGCATGCACTTCTGGATGTCCACTCCCCTGAGATTCTCTGTTTATCTGAAACCTGGTTAAAACCTAACACTACAGACAATGAAGTGTTACCACCTGGGTACAACATACACAGGCTGGATCGTGCTTTCAGGAAGGGGGGGGTGGGGTAGCTGTACTCTATAAATCTGAGTTGAATGTCACCATAGATGTAATACAACCACCTCAGATTAATAACTCAGAGATTCTTGCCACCAAATTGCAACTTAATAAAAATAAATGCATTAATATCATCTGTATGTACATTCCCCCCAGATAACAATATATCTACACTTGAAGATATCCTGCACTGGCTAACTTTTTTTTTTTTTCTTCTTAAAACTTGCACTTTATCTGTCTCTGGACTAGCACTCAAGTGTGGGGTCATTTACTGCACTGTTCTAACTTGTTGATACTTGTGAACCTCTGCTTTCCTTAAAAAAAACAAAAAAATCTTGCTTTTTTCCCACTTTTCTGAGATTTAAAAAAGTTCAGTTACAGATTTGCTGTTCTGAATTGTTTGTAAGTTTCTTGGAGGCCATTGTTTGCTTGGGCTAAAGGGAAGTCTCTGTGTTCATCAGTGGCAGTGATAAATATTGAGCAGCCTGCCTGCCCCTGTGGGAGTGGTTACTGCCTTGCAATTAGAAGTTATGTACTCACCATAACGTTCCATCTGAGTAGGTGTATTCATTTGTCTGCAACCTGTGGGTTATGGATCCGATATCGGATCCGAACCGGCATGGTTTTCCAGCTATGGATCCAAGCTCTCAGCTCCTCCCCTCACCCATAATGCCCTGCTCTACCCTCATGACCTCAGATCGAGTTTGCCAAAGCAACAATACCCTAAAAAGGGTAACAAGGAATATGCAGGAAACTGAAAGGCCAGGGGGATAGGAGGGCGGGATGGTTGCAGACAAATGAATACACCTACTCAGATGGAACGTTATGGTGAGTACATAACTTCTAAATCTGAAGTAGGATATTCATTTGTCTGCAACCTGTGGGACAGAGTCCCCAGCTACCTGAATCTTGGGCGGCCATCATGGAAGGATATCACGAAGCACCGCGGAGCCAAAGGATGCTCTACCCCTAGATGCAAGATCCAACTTATAGTGGGAAATAAATGTATGAGATGAAGCCCACGTGGCTGCTGCACAAATATCATCTAGAGGAATCCTAGCCTTGAAGGCTGCCGAGGTAGATACTGACCGGGTTGAATGGGCATGAACACCCCCCGGTGCGGGCCTTCCTGACGCTTGATAAGCCAATAAAATGCACTGTGAAAGCCAGCGGGACAGAGAAACTTTAGAAATTGGCTTGCCCAAATTGAATTTTGCAAAGGAAATAAACAGCTGGTCGGATTGCCTATGACCAGCTGTCCTGTTGAGATAAAATCTAAGTTGCCTGTGAACATCTAGTGAGTGTAGCTTATATTCACCTTTGTTTTCATACTTAGGGAAGAAAACAGGGAGGTTAATGGATTGATTGATGTTTGCTTCAGAAGCGATTTTAGGAAGGAAGGACGGGTTGGTCCTGAGGGAGACACGGTCCGGATGAAATACCAAGTAAGGAGGTTTAGCTGATAAAGCTTGAAGTTCAGAAACTCTCTTGGCTGATGTAATGGCTACCAAAAGGCTGTCTTGTAGGACAAAATTTGAGATCCACCGTGAGCTGGCTCGAAAGGGGAGCGGTCAAGGCCTGTAGGACCAAAGAAAGGTCCCAAGGAGGAACTGCTTGTTTTATAGGGGCCTGAGAAGGAAAGTACCTTTAAGAAATGTTTTACACAATTTGGCTGACATAAGAGGATTAGAATCTTGACCAATGTGATAGTGAGAAATTGCCGCCAGTTGAACTTTGACTGTGGAACTGCTGGCACCATCATTAAAGAGAGAGGTTAGAAAATCAAGCACTACAGGGAGAGGAACCGTGAAGGGATTCAGGCCTTGCCGCTCCGCCCACACAGAGAAAAACGTTTCCATTTGCTTCGGTAAACCTTTGTAGTGGATGGTTTATGAGCCGCCACCAAAATAGCCTTTACCGGTGAAGAAATACCGGGAGTCCTTATCAAGAGTGGAACTGGAGCAGCCAAGCGGTCAGCTTCAGGTTGTCCAGGTTCGGAGGAGGAATGCAGGATGGATGGGATATCAGATCCGGGATGGGATCTAGAATCCAAGGAGGATTCACCGAGTGAGACCTTAGGAAGGGGAACCAGATCTGTCGAGGCCAGAATGGAGCAATGAGAATCATTCTGCAACCCACCCGAGAAGCTTTCTGAAGAACTTGCAGCATCAGAGGCAAGGGTGGATAGGCATACAGAAGACCGGGTGGCCAAGCATGCACCAGAGCGTCTCTTGGGGTACCTCCGGAGGAGGTATTAGAGCGAAAAAACTGTCGCACTTGGTGTTTGAGGGAGAAGCAAAAGATCGCATGAAGGGTTCCCCACCGTGCGAATATGCGTTCGCTACTTGACAATTGAGAGACCACTCGTAAGGGGTCAGAATGGTGCGACTGAGCTTGTCCGCTAGGATGTTGGACCGACCCGGAATGTGCGTTGCTATGAGAAAGCGATTGGTGGAGATTGCCCATTCCCAAACTCTCATGGCCTCTCGACAAAGAGGGTAAGACCTTGTTCCTCCTTGCTTGTTGATGTACCAGACAACAGACATATTGTCCGATTGAATCGCAATTGTTCCCAAGGGAAGAAAGTCCTGAAGTGCTAGCAACGCTAAGAGCACTGCTCTCATCTCTAGAACATTGATATGCAGTAAGGTCTCTGAATCGCTCCACGTGCCTTGGACTGTCCGGCCCAAAGTGCCCCCCACCCGAGGCGGGAGGCGTCCGTGGTCACCGTGGCGAGAGGGGAGAAGCACAAAATGGGCGACTCGTGGAGATCCGGGAGCGGAGCCACCACAAGAGGGACCGCTTGCAAGCCTTGCTGATCGCTATGGGATGATGCATGGGGAGAGCAAGGTATGACCACTGTACCAAGAGCGTCCACTGTAGAATGCATATTGAGCCTGGCAAGAGGAAGAAGTGCTATAGCCGAAGCCATGGACCCTAGAGCCCTCAGGACCAACTCCGCTGGAACAGAATTTGAATGGAGAATGGCCCGCACCTGGAGCTGCAGATTTAGAACTCTGTCCGCAGTGAGAAAGGCTCGTAAACTCCTTGTGTCTAGTCTGGCCCCTATGAAATCTAAGAGCTGTGTGGGCGCCAGGTTGGACTTTTTTGTATTTATTGTGATGCCCAGGAATGGAGCAAGATGGAGAAAGGAGTCTCGCCAAGAGAAGTAGATGCCTTGTTGGGGGTAAGGAGCCAGTCGTCCAGGTAGGGAAAGACCTGCACCCCTGAAGCCTCAGGTGGGCCGCTACCACTGCTAGTACTTTGGTAAACACCCTGGGGCTGTGGTGAGACCAAAGGGAAGGACCCGAACTGGTAGTGACTGGCTCCCAGCCGAAGCGGAGAAATCTCCTGGCGCCTGTCCATCAGGATGTGGTAGTACGCGTCCTTGAGATCTATCGAGCACATCCAGTGATTTTCTCCCAGAAGGGGAGAATAGATTGCAGAGTGACCATTCGAATTTTTCTTTGGGGACTGCCAGATTCAAGAGAGAGGTCTAGGATTGGTCTTAGTTCCCCGTCTTTTTGGCACTAAAAGAATCTGGAGTAGAACCCTGATCCGATCTGGTCTGGGGAACGGGCTGGATGGCTCTTTTCTTTAGCAGATGGCCAATTTCTGCCAAAGCGGCCTCCCGTTGACCGGGTGGGACGTCTGGGAGGGACTTTAACTTTGGAAGGTGAAGGAAAGGAATGCGATATCCCCTGGATATGATTTGGAGAACCCAGCGGTCCGATGTTATGGACTCCCATGCCGCTAGGTGCCCTGGTAACGTCCCCGACTGCCTCCAGAGTAGAGCAGTCGGGCAACCCTCAGGGTTGCTGCGGGCCGTTCAGAGAAAGGTTCCCTGGACCCGAAGTTTCTGGGAGCCCTCTGCCTCTAGGGCGGCGTCCTCCCTGTCCTCCTCTGCCACGGAAGGACTGGTTGTCCGGAGCAGGCTGGGACTGCTGCGACTTCCGGAACCACATCTTCTTCTGACCCTTTTGGTTCCTAGAATAGGGCCTCTGGGGTGCAGAGAAGCGGATTCCGACGGCAGACAGCGTCTTCCGTCCTTCTCGCTCTGGGTCAACGTCTCAACGGTCTTGCCAAACAGAGCAGAACCATCAAAGGCGTTCAAAGCGCCTTGAAGGGCTCAGAAAAATGCAGTGACGGAGCCAGGCCTGGCGTCTAGTGACCAGTCCTGTCCCGCAGCTCTAGCGCCCTCCGTTTCATGGGAGAGTAGCCGCATAGAAGTATTCGTAACTGACCTAAGAGTGGCCATTTTGGTGGAGTGCAGAACCCTGTCCTCCTCCGAAATGGACTCAGGGGGGGATGCAGCGTATTCCTTAATAAGATCTCGCTGCATCCGAATAACATGTGCCAAATAGTTCAGCGCCCTTACCGAGAAGGTCGCCGAACTGAACATCCGCTTCCCAAGCGGTCCATCATCCGAGACTCCTTGCTCGGTGGGTGGACTGAGGACTCTCCTGAGCCAGTTCCCTCTTTGTGGCGCCGCCATCAACATGGCATCTACAGGAGGCCCCTTACTCCAATGGGTCCTGTCGGAGGGCGGACTAAGGATCCTATCCGGTCTTTTGGGAATTGGCTCCACGGTGTCCGGTTCCTTCCACGCCCTGGTGGTAATAAGGTCCACCAGGGGTCGGCAGGGGACACCCAAGAGGTAGACGGGCCCGTTTCAAATGCCTCCAAGAACACGGACTCGTCCGAGGAAGACTTGGGCAGACCACCCCTAATACGGAGCATTTCCATGATGTCTCCAAAGGAGACATCCTCGGGGTGACCGTGGGGAGCCTTCCCTTCCTCCAAGTCCGTGTCTTCTGTGAGAGACTCGGGAGTCAATGTGCCTCCTTTTGCACGTATGCTTGCGGGGCCTCCTCTGGGGGCTGTCAGAGGAGTCCTCGCAGCAATTTGCTCCATAGGAGCAACTTGGGGCACAGAAACGGGCTGTCCCAGGGGCCGGATGGTGGAAGCCTGGCCCAGTGCAGAGGGAGCGGGCGGAGCGAAGCAAGTGCCGGGGTCCGGAGACCCTCAACAGAGCCCTCTCCACTACATCAAAAGCGAAGGAGCCGACCTCGACCAAAGGATCCGACAATCGGCTCCCTCGGATCCGAAGAGTGGATCGGAGCCGGCGCCAAGCACTCGGATCCGAAGGGACAGTGCGCTCCGACACAGACGGCGCCGAAGGAGCACTGATCCCCGGATCCGGCTCGGATCCAGGCTCCGAGATCGGGTCCGACGCACTTTCGAGGGCAGGGTCGGGTCCGGTACCAAGTACTATCGGCTCCGACCTTCCCGCTCGAAGCTGCTCGGCTCCAGTTGCTCCGAACCCGGATAGCGGGTCGGAGAAGGAGCAATAGGCTTAAAAGGGTGTTGAGCTCCCCGGAGGGGAGGCAAGAGCACTCCCATCTGCATCTGGGCCTGGATGAACCTTCTCATCATCCGGTCCAGATCAGCATCAGAAAGGCTATGGGTAGATCTCGAAGAGGCTACCGAGGTAGGCCTGGAGTACCTCCTCAATAGCCTCGACGGAGAACGGGTCTCCTCCTCCTCAGGACCCGGTGAGAAGCAAACAGGGGACCGGAGCCGAGAAGGAGGAGATCGAACCGACAACGGAGCCGGGAGAAGCCAGCTTGGCTGGCGGGGCGAAACAGAGGTCTCGGCCCGCGCTTGTGGTGCTTCTCCCTCCGGTCCTTTAGCAGCATCCCTCTCCTCTCCAGAAGCGGGAGTTTCAGTCCCAGGAGCATGAGGGGGTGCCACAGGGTGAACAACTTCTGCCGCAGGAGTCCCCGAAGGAGCGGAGGCGGGCCGAGTCCGGCGGTAAAGACCCGCCAAGACCAGCTTGGACCTCCGCTCCTCAGTGCCCTGGGGTTGAACCCTGCACAAATGGAACAACCAGATGTGAGGTGTTCAACCCCAAGACACTTAACACACCGAGTGTGGCCATCAGCCGGTGAGAGCTTATGGCCACACTCGAGCATTAGAAAATATAGATTTAGGCTGGTCAGCCATAATCTATAATACCTAAAGTTACCTAAAGTTACAGAAAGTAACTTAAACAACAAAAAACACACAGGCCTACACACACACTCTATGCAACAGCGAGGGGAGGGAATAAAAATTATTTACTTTAACTTAAAATAAACTCAAAATAGTCTATAATAAAGGGAAACCTAATACTTTCACACAAATTTTGTTAAAGAATCAAAAAATTTTCTATTTTTAAACAAGAAAAGAGTTCACTTAGCTGAGAGCTATGTACCCACATCCAGTTACCAGCGCGGCAAACAAGATCTGAGGTCATGAGGGTAGAGCAGGGCATTATGGGTGAGGGGAGGAGCTGAGAGCTTGGATCCATAGCTGGAAAACCATGCCGGTTCGGATCCGATATCGGATCCATAACCCACAGGTTGCAGACAAATGAATATCCTACTTCAGATCTGTAGTTTTATTGGCCATTTTGGGTCAGTTCCAAACTCCTTGATCTCCCTCTCTTAAAACCCAATTGCCTCGTGGTTTTGGCGTCTTTTCAGACTTGTTGGCTGTTGGTGAAGCACCCACCAAGGGGAGAAAACGCTGAGAGAAGAAAGGAGCCACTTTTGAGATTTTAAGTATTTTGCTTCAGATTATTTGTTAAGTTTTTCTGCACTGCCGCCTACGTTTGAGCATTTTCTGGCTTGTTAAACTTGATTTCTGTGTTGGTAACTGTATTTAGAACACAACCTAGAGCTGATTACTGAATTTCCTGCCTGCACTTATTTTTAAAATCATTTTTTTTCTAAAAACTTGCATTTTATCTGTCTCTGGCCTAGCACTCAAGTGTGGGGTCATTTACTGCACTGTTCTAACTTGTTGATACTTGTGAACCTCTGTTTTCCTTAAAAAAACAAAAAAACAAAACAATCTTGCTTTTTTCCCACTTTTCTGAGATTTAAAAAAGTTCAGTTACAGATTTGCTGTTCTGAACTGTTTGTAAGTTTCTTGGAGGCCATTGTTTGCTTGGGCTAAAGGGAAGTCTCTGTGTTCATCAGTGGCAGTGATAAACATTGAGAAGCCTGCCTGCCCCTGTGGGAGTGGTTACTGCCTTGAAACTGTAGTTTTATTGGCCATTTTGGGTAATTTCCAAACTCCTTGATCTCCCTCTCTTAAAACCCTCTTTTGCGTGGTATTGCGCGTTTTTGCGCAAAGCGCAACATCGGGCAGCACCGCCTAATTGGGTTTAAACTATTCCTGGCTCCACAAAGTCTGCTCTTCACTTTTTCCCTTAGTACTGCTTTATCTCTCAAATTAAACACCATACTCTCATTCTAAGGCCCCTCACTGGTCCAAATAAGTAATCTTACAAGTTAGCACTAATAAACCATAAGCACTACTTACTCTTATACTTTCTACGATTACCTTGTCCTATTGGTCCATTTTAATTCAGTTCCCTATATTACTCTAGCATGTCCAAAGGACAGTCAATGGTTTCTTCTCCAGTCCAGCTGGTGAATCTGGGAATTTTGAGGCAATGTTACAACTGTCTCATGTACACGGACAACCTTCTCCTCCTCCATACAGGTTCAAATATATGTGAGAGATGCAACCATATAGCCAAACTGGAGGCTGAGCTCTCTCATCTCAAAACTGGTGTAACCAGTCAGGAGGAGAAGGTAACCTCACACAACACAATTCCAGTATCACATAGTCCCACCACAACAGCGAACCAAACACATAAAAACACAAAAACATACTCGGAGGCTCTAAATAAAAATCTACCTAAGCAACAGAGACCTCCAAAGCAGACATCCAAGCAAATGCTACCTCAAAACAAAACACGTACAACACATAGCACACAAAGTCAGTGTGCCAAGCAGTCACAGCCCTTAAGGCTGAATAACACATCTGATACTCTTGTAATAGGTGACTCTATTGTCAGACACACTGACGTCCCGTTCACCAGGCTGAATAATGAGAAGGTCACAGTGAGCTGCCTGTCGGGCGCTAGGATCCGCCACATAACGCAAGCACTCAGGTTACTCCAAAGCAAATACAAATATGACTCAGTCATTGTACATGCTGGTGTGAATGACCTAAGACATACCTCCCTCGACTACATGAAAAGAGACATAGAGGAGCTCTCTGATCATGTAGCCCAGGCCGGTATGACTCTGACCTTGAGCAGCATCTTACCCTCACCTAGAATGATGCCACAGTATAAAGATAAAATGATTGATTTTAACAATTGGCTAAAATTTTGGTGTCATTCAAAGGGGATCCAGTGTCTGTCAGCCTGGGATGACATGCTCGACAAGCCACGTTGCTTTGCTAGGGACGGCTTGCACCTGTCACCCCTGGGCTTTCGGATATTGGCAAAGGCTCTTGCCACCCCCATAGTGCCATTTTTAGGCAAGGCTCAAAAGTCAAACCCACCTCCATAGACAGCACAAGGAACAAGAAACTAAGAGTAATGCTGCTAAACGCCAGAAGTCTTAACCTCAAGATGCATGCACTCAAAGCTTTCCTCAGTATGGAGAACATCGATATCTGTGCAGTGACAGAAACCTGGTTCAAGGCTCCAGAGAGCACCCCAGCACTGCCAGGTTATAACTCATATCATGCTTTTCGGCCCCAAAACCCGGACAGAACCACAAAAGGAGGGGGAGTTTCCATATTTATCAAGGATATCCACACCTCCAGGATAGTGGCATTGCACGAAGTATCGGAGACCATCCGTGTGCAACTGACAGTGGGCAAGACTGCTTTTCAGTTTATAGCATCCTACAGACCACCCTCTCAAAGTCAGGAATCCCACTCGGCTTTCCTGAAAACATTGGAGAACATGAAGATCTCTCCGAACACCAATATATTGGGCGACTTCAACTACCCAAACACAGACTGGGAGCATTACTCAAGCCCTAGCACCTTAGCCCAAAGGTTCCTGGAATTTATAAACTCAAATGCTATGGAACAACTAGTCACCACTCCCACAAGAGGGGAAAACATACTAGACCTGATCATTACCAATATGGGGACTCTATGCTCCATACCAGGAGTATATCCCTCATTGGTAAGATCAGACCATAAATTAATTTCACTGGATATCCACATCCCGATCCCACCCTCAGCCCAGAAACCCACAGTGAAAAACTTCTCAAAAGCGAACTTCACACTTCTCAAAACCAAAGTGGAATCCTTCAAGGCCCCAGGGCCAGTGGAAACTACGGCACAAACTGCAGAATCCTATATAAACGCATTCTACGGACATCTCCAGGAATGCATGGATCATGCTATCCCAAACAAAATCAAGACCCAATCATCCAAAGGCAGGCGTCCAGTCTGATGGACCCCAGCCATAAATAAACTGTACAACAGAAGGAGGAAGCTACTACATGATAGAGCAAAATCCCTAAAAGGGAAGTCATCTCTGATCAGTACTAGCAAAAAATTATGATCCCTCATAAAATCCTCAAAGGCCAGCTTCGAGAGAAAAATTGCACAGGACACTAAAAACAATCATAAGGCTTTTTTCAGTTATGTTAGGAACCTGGGATACAACTCCCAGACTTGTTCTGAGTTGTTTCTAAATGACAAAAAATACACTGAACCCACAGACATCGCCAATATCCTGGCAGACAGGTTCAGTGCAAACCTCCCCCCCCCCCCCAAAAGAGCAAGTATCTATCCCGGCAGAGTGCAGCCTCCCAAACATCTCTGATGCTCAGGTGAAGGCCGCCCTCTCCAAAGCAAAAAACACTGCTTCCATGGGACCAGATGGCATCCCGGGTTGCGTCCTACATGAACTCCAAGAAGAACTAATCCCTCAAGTAAAACTGCTGTACAATCTCAGCCTCACTACAGGATATGTGCCCAAAGAATGGCATACAGTAACAGTGGTCCCACTCCACAAAGGTGGCACCTCTGCGGACCCTGGAAACTATCGCCCCATAAGCCTGACTAGCCTAGTCTGCAAGGCTATGGACAGGATCATCATGGAACTCATAAACAAAGACATTGGGGAACTACAGACACTAGATCCTACCCAATCTGGCTTCGTCAAGGGCAGATCCTGCCTTTTGAACCTGGTCAACTTCTTTGAAACAGTCACCAAGGCCATAGATGAAGGGAAGATAGTCCACACAGCCTATCTGGACCTCACAAAGGCATTTGACACAATACCCCACTCGGGCATCATAGATAAGCTATCCAGCCTAAATATAACCCCCTATGTCACAAGATGGGTCGCAAACTGGCTCAAAGACAGAACCCACAGAGTCAGAGTTGCTGGAGCCATGTCAGACTCGAAACAGGTCACAAGTGGCATCCCACAAGGTTCTGTCCTGGGACCTCTCTTGTTCGGTATTTACTTTTCTGAGGTACAGGCCAATGTGGGAGGACTCATCAAGTTCGCAGATGACTGCAAACTGGGTGCCCTAATCGACTCTCCAGCTGACACAAACATCCTTCAAAAAGGACTGCAAACTGGGCGCCCTAATCGACTCTCCAGCTGACACAAACATCCTTCAAAAAGGTCTCGCAGAGACGGATAACTGGTGCCAGAGCCATGGTCTAAAGCTAAATGCCAAAAAGTGTATAGTCATACCCTTTGGCAAAAACAATGTGCCCACAAATTACCACATAGGTGGTAACCCATTAAGTACAGAGAAAGTAATTAGGGATCTGGGGACCCAAGTTGATAGCAATCTCTCCTTTGACAACCACATTGCCAAAGTGGTTAGAAAGACCTTCTACATAGCCCACCTCATCATGAAAGGATTCACATCTAGATCAAGAGAGGTAATCATGCCCCTTTTCATCCCTCATCAGGCCCATCATAGAATACAATGCCCCCTTTGGGATGTACCTTACCCGACACCTGCAGCAATTAGAAAGACCCCAAAAGTACCTCATCAGGAGGATCAAGGGACTCAAACAGATGCCATATGCTGCTCGGTTAAAAAAACTCCAGCTCTATTCAGTTGCATACCGCCTACTTCGAGGCGATCTATGCCTGACATATAAAGCTATGTCCAACCCAGAATTAATGGACATGCTCCACCTCAGTAAATCTAAATCCCTTAGAGCCACACGCTCGAGGGACTTGAACCTCAGCACAGAAATAAATAGAACATGCTGGAGGGACAGATTCATAACCCAGAGGCTCCCTTCGCTCTGGAATAGAATTCCAATTCACGTTAGGCAGAGCACCTCACTGACTCTCTTCAAGAAGAATGTTGATGAGTGGATGGGGGATCGTAGGTTTGTCCCGGGGATTACTTCCATGTCACTATTAGAAAGAGGCACAGTAAACTAAACTTTAAAAAGGGCACAATATACTCAAATCAAGGGGTGGCATAAGCCAAACACAATCAGGCTAGGCTTATAAATGCCCCAGGGCAGATAGCCTAGTGTGAACCTATGAACCTATGTCACTACCCCCAAGAAACCCTACTAGTTGGAGACTTTAACAGACTGGGGCACCTGTTCCTCAGAATCCCCAACCACCCATATTAACCTGCATGAATTTACACAAATCATATCCACCCCTACCAGGATAGGTAAACCCAACCAAAACGAAAGCATACTTGACTGGGTACTCATAAAAGTCACCCCCAACTGTACACCTCTGGTATCCTCCCTGATGGCCTAAGCGATCACCTTCTCACATATGTAATTAAGCATAAAGCCATTAATTCCCAATCACCCTTACTCAGAAAGGTTAGAAACAATAAATACTTAGACCCTGCCCAATTCCAACAAGAACTAAACTCATGTAATTGGTCGACTCTAAAACACCTCCCTTTAGAGGAAGCAGTAGCATACTTTAACAACAGATTCCTTGAGATCCTTGATTTGCATGCACCTGTTCGTTCAAAGAGAACAAAGGCAAAAACTGCGCCATGGTTTTCTAAAGAGTCTAAACTCAAAATTACCCTTAGAAACAAAGCATAGGCTTTATGGCATTCTTCTAAAGACCCCCAAGATCACATTAAATACAGGCAATCCAGGAATGAAACTAAAAAATCAATTTTACAAGAGAAAAAACACTACTACTGTAATTTACAGACAGTAAATCAAAATAACCCTCAGAAGTTTTGGGCAGGTTTAAATAATCTGCTACATCCTGAACAAACTTCAACCCCAATCCCTGCTGCTACTATTGATAAAACCCCTGAAGATGTTTCTGACAGTTTTAACCGATTCTTTACTGAGACAATTCAAGCCCTAGCTAGCCAACTACCTCCTAGCTCCCCTGGTCCTGAAAGTAGCACCCCTAGAAACCTACTCGCATTCAGCTTCCAACCAGTCACCACTTCACTTATCCGTACCTTGATCAAAAAATTAAAACCCACTACACTTTCTGCTGATCAACTCCCTGCCGAGTACCTACAAAATCAGCTGATGCTATTGCTTACCCCGTCTCAATACTAATCAATCGAACCATAGTAGAAGCTAAAATTCAAACCATCTGGAAAATATCCTATGTAATCCCACTTCACAAAGGAGGCAGCTCTACTGAATTCTCCAATTATAGGCCAATAGCTATACTCTCTCCACTTGCAAAGATTATGGAAAAATGTATTCAAAGACAACTCATGCACCACCTAATCCAGAATCACCTTCTGGCAGACACTCAGCATGCCTTCCATCCTCATCACAGCACTACTTCAGCCCTCCTAGCCTTTACCAACACCATAAACCATAATCACAACAATAATTATATATCCTCAGCCCTCTTCTTGGACCTTTTCAAGGCATTTGATATGGTTGATCACCAACTTTTAATCCACACACTGCAAACATTCTGTCTAGATACTAGAGCCCTTCAGTGGTTTCAATCCTACCTGAATGGTCGACAGCAGGCTGTCCTCTGGCAGAACAAACTCTCTAACCTTCTACCTAACACCCTTGGAGTACCACAAGGCTCTATACTAGGGCCCTTGCTGTTCTTTCTCTCTCTTGAAGAACCCTAGCACTGAAGGAATGGCAAATAGAGCATGTTTCTTGCAAATGTAACGCTCCTAAGCAATATACACAATGTGTGTCCATCAGTTATGGAAATTTTTTGTCCACATTTTGGGCATTTGTTAAAACCCGATGGCTTAACCTGTTTAGCATCCTTTTCTTGCTGAGACATTGCTTTTTTTTTCTTTTTTTAAAACTGTTAGAGAAGAAATTCACACACACAACACACAAAAGAGCCATCTAATGTAAACGGGCTTAGAAATAAGTATATATATGTATATATATATATATATATATATATATATATATATATATATATATATGTATATGTATATGTATATATATATTTTTTTATACCTAACAAAAAAGCCTTCTAATTAAAACAGATTTTAAATTAAATTTGTGTCAACAGTTAGAGCCCTCTAACTTAAACAGGCTCAAAATACTCACACCACACACAACAAAGGACTGCTGAATAATTCTAAACAATAAACAGCCAGTCTATCTTATACTACTTTATATCTATCTACAACAACGACGACTATACTAAGGACACTAACTCTCTAAAAAGTGTAAAACAAGGGAATAGGGAGATTAACAAAGGCCTAAAAAAATAGGCCACTGTTTAATTTGACATAAACACACTCAAAAGAGGAAATCGCTGAAGTGCGATTAAGGATAAGGAGCTCTCCTAGCTAGAAAAGAAAATTAGCAACTGTAACTATTAGAATAATATATATTTAAAGAGAACAAACAAAAACACTTAGCCAGAGCTGGTGAATGCTGTTGCAGCAGCAAATGAGATCTGAGGGAAACATCAGTGCATCGTGGGTTAGGGAGTTGGCCACGAGCTGGTTGAAGACCTCGAGCTTTTGTATTCGGCTGAGTCAGAACTGAGGATCGGTTCCAAACCCATCAGTAGGAATGAAGGAGAGAGAAGACAACTACACATTTGCCATATATATATATATATATATATATATATATATATATATATATATATATATATATATATATATATATACACACACACACACACACACACTTGTTACTGCACAAAACAAACCATGATAGGTATATATCCAATTTGCATGCTAGTCATCAATAAAGGAATTGTCTGAACTAGTCATCCATAAAGGAAGTGCCTGAGCTAAAATTAGCTTCATTGTAATTATAAGAAACATTTCATAAAAACCCAGTAATAGTCCTAAATACTATTTGTATGCTGCATTACATACACCCTGTTCTATTTTATGATGCTCTTCAGCTGCTTACACAGCAAAGGAAGAGGAAAGCTTTCCAAAGCCCTAAACAAGCTTCTGGCTCACACATGCAGTCTAATACTTTGGGAAGCACAATTTCTTATTCTGCAAATTTGAAGTAATTGTGATTATTTCAAGGTGGTCTAATGGAGTCAAGAAGCTTGTTATGAATACAGAATGCAGTGAAGCCCCGATTTTGATTGAACAAAGCCATTTTGATAAATTTTTCTCCTTACTTCACCTAAGCAACAAATGTACTTTGAGTATTAAACAACATATGCTGAATACTTAGCCTTGGCCCCCAACCATACCTCTCAACTGTCCAGATTTTTGCAGAATGTCCAGATTTTCACCTCATAAAATATGTGGTTTTCTGGCAAATCAGTCTGCGTTTAAGTTCATTTCCTTCAGAAAATGCACATCAATACAAATCCAGTTATTCAAGCAACTTTCTAAGTTTAAACTTTAGAAGGGCAGTATTTAAAACCTTTCCCTGTTTTGGGACCTTTGATCAAGTTATTTTACACTTTGTCCAGATTTTTTGTGCTAAGGGTTTGAGGTTTGCCCCCCCCCCCCCCAAAAAAAAAGCATTCTTGAGAGACAGAGACATGCTACTTTTTCAGTGACCAAGAACATATAAATTTTGAGGGTGTGAGTGGCTCACCCCAAAAATGGGGATGGAGTGGAGCTTGCTCCCCCTCTGCAAAAATATTTAAATTTCAGTAAGCCTGATCATCAACGGGTTTAATCTTCTGAGAAAGCATTTACCATATCCTTATTTTAAAAATCAAGATGAATATAAATTAAAATTATGTTTGGCTGCGCTGGATGGCTTGTTTTTTTTACTCTAAATATTCTGGCAATGCCTTCGGTAGTTTGTCTGTGTATCCACAAGCACTCAGATGACACGAGAATGAAATATTTCACCCAATGACCCTTTCAGCATTTTCTCCAAGTTTGCACAAGCACTCATATAACATCAAAATGTATCATTTCCTCCAAAGATCTATTCAGTGGTTTGTCCATGTATGCACAAGCACTTCAATGACACCAAAGTAAAATACCTCCCCTCAAAGATCCCTTCACTAGTTAGCCTTTGTATGCACAAGCATCAGAATGAAACATTTCCCCCCAAAGATCCCTTCAGCAGTTTGTCCATGTATGCACAAGCACCAAAACGAAACATTTCCCCCAATGACCCCCCTTCGGCAGTTTGCACAAGCAACAAAATGAAATGTTACCCCAATGACCCCTTCAACAGTCTAAGTTTGCACAAGCACCAAAAGGAAACATTTCCTCCAAACTTCTTCAGCAGTCTGTCCACATTTGCACAAGAAGTAAAAGGAAATGCTCCCTTTAAGCAGTTTATCCAGGTACACACAACTAGTAAGTAATCTTACCTGAGACACTTGGGCTTTTCTCTCCTAGTGTTTCTTACCCACACCAGATGTGCTCACAGTGAGGGATTTAGATTGTGAAAAACACTATATCTCTCAGCTCTCCATGAGCATCAATGACAAAGCCCAAGACACTGTCTTTCTTGACCTCGGCACCATCTCCTCTACTTGCACACCTGATCATAGATCTTTTGGGGGAGGTGATCAAGCAAAATGATGTAAGCGGGGGCAGGAGGCACACAGGAGCATTATGGATGTCCATTTAGGGCATACGCATTTCCATTTCCCTTAAAGGGGAAAAATAATTTTGAAAAACTACATTTGTATTTTATTTTATGCCAGTGAATTGCACCCTGGGCAAGACAGCACTTGGGGCAATTGCCTTGTTTACCCACTCTAGTAACTTTACTATATAGTAGCAAATAATAAGTCCGAAAAATGAAAATGAGCTGATATTGAATTCTTTCCTCATTGCAGCTAATCTATCTCTGAATCACAAAATGCCTCATGATGGAAACAGTCGCTTTTTACTTCACCCCTTACTGTGAGTGCTGGGGTTCTTTCTGAATCCTCAGATTGGTCTATCATTGACTTTTTTCATCTGGCCAAAATAATTCAATCAACAGTTATATTCTTTCTGACTGAATCAAAATATTTTCTGAACATTCTTAATGGACCCTGACAGAAAGCTTTTGTAACATTAAAAAGGAATTTAATTAAAAGTTTAGAGCTTCTCTTTTAGATCATTTTAACCTGGTAAGTATATTAGAGGAATAAGTGATCCTTTAATAAATAAAATGTCAGATAACCTATCATTTTAGACATCAACTAGACCACTTCCTATAACAAATGAAGTTGTCATTTTAAGTAGTAAAGACATTTGGTATAATCAGAAATTGCAAAAAGTTAAAAATCAGTTGATAATCAGTGAAAAGTATCAGAGATTTCATAAAAGAAAATAAAAACAGAAAACTTATTTACTTATATTGGGCAAGCAATAATTATGGTTTGAAACATGAATGTCAGCAATTTATACTGACTGGGTGTACAGATAACTACCTTACACTAATCTTAATTCTTCAGAACTACTGTCAATTTTTTCTTCAGCTGTGGATAGTAGGTTCTTGCACTGAGGTAAAATGGCAAGCTCTTTGTTTATTTAAGTTGGAATGACTTGAGAAGACTAGTTCTAGAAGATTGGACTAAATCCCTTGAAGTGAGTATCTACAAAGGTGGTGATATAAATAGCATCTCTAGCTTTCACGCCATCAGCTTTACCTCAGTAATTGGTACTTGAGTGCCATCTCCCAATACAGCTAAGTAGGGGCAACATACATGGGCATTTCAGTGAAACCCCGTTTGGATTTATAAAGTGGGAATCTACACAGTTATGCAGTGTCCATCAAAATGAGTGAAATATCATGTTGCTTTGACTTTTTCTGCCAAGGGGAACAAAGTATCATGTCTTAAACACACTATAGTTGTTTAACAGCATCACAATGTCACAGTGTGCTTAAAATCATAATAAAAGTGTTGGGTAAACTGCTTCCTAAACAGATGCATTGCTGTTTACTACATCTGAAGTATACCACAGAAATTCTCAAAATATTTAAAAGGTGAAATGAAGAAAGTACGTTTTCACTGCTGAATGTTGGTCTACAGAAAATGTAAACTGCACAAATAATGGCTTAGACATTTGTTTGTTTTAAGCTGGTTATCAGGGTTTTTCTTGAGACCATTTTGAGCTATGACTCAGGCCACAAGAGGAAGGCAAATACATTATATACACTAGATATAAAAGGTGACAGACTCCTACCCAAGACGACTGAATGTTGTAATTAAATCAAAAGATGCTTCAACAAAGTATTAGTTTAAGGGTGTGCCCACTCATGCAACCAGCGTAGTGTATGTTTTTTATTTTTTATATTTTTTTCCCCTAATAAATGTGCTTATTTTTCAATTGAATTGTACAGCTTATAGGTCACATTAAAGGTGGGAAAAGTTTAGAAATGATTTATTGTGGTCTCATTTTTTTATATCACAAAAACCTGGCATTTTAAAAGGGGTGTGTACACTTTTTACATCCACTGTAACTATATGTCCACCTGTCTGCAGAGAAAAACTAATTCAGGACAAGGCTGGTCAGTACACACTGTACTGGCTTGTAAAAGGTCTGCCCACCCCAATCGCTCCTGACTCGATGTGCAAATCGGCTTTAGGTGTACACATTAGCAGCTTACAGAACAACACAAACTCCAATACAGTGAAAGTTGTGCCTGTCCTCATCTCTTCTGCCATGCTATGCAAAGCTGCTTTAGTGCAACTGAAACATCCTGCAAAACAATAGAAATTTCCATACAGCTAACATTCTGCCTGGCTCCATCAGTCCTGTCTTGGAGTGCAAAACTGCTAAACGTTTGCCAACCTGTCTGAAGCCAGAAACTAAGATAGGTGATCTGACATATCTGTCATATTACTACTGCATTAACATGTATGATGATGTGCAGAGGGGTCAGCTATGCACAATAATCTCTGTTCTGTTACCTAGATCGATTACATACCTGTCTGTTATTATTATTATTACCTTGAGAGTAACTTACTGACACACACCACATTTACTGTGAGGGCTACATTCATCCTGCTGTGAGAATGCCCTTTATAACAGGTACCTGTGTTATTTATTGCCATTTTATTTATTGGTATGGTCCAGCTGGGTAATAGAAATGTATCCCTTTTCAGTGGAGGCAGGAGGAGAAATAACATTAATAACAAGGAAAGCATTTTAGAAATACACAATAAAAAATTGCTGAACCAACCCAAGGCAGAACCAATACAATCCAATAAACAATAAAAAATTGCTGAACCAACCTATGTGTTAGTGCTGTGTTTTGCAGCACTGCTTGGTGAACCACTTTCTGCTCTTGCTGAGTCTGTTTCTTGGGATTATCTGAATTTTAGAAATATACTGATAGTGAGTCTTACATAATATTCATAGCATGATTAAAAAAAGAAGCTGCACTAGTTTATTTGTATGCCTTCAATGTGTTTACAGATTACCATGATTTTTTTAATGGTTCATAGGTTCATACTAGGCTATCTGCCCTAGGGCATTTATAAGCCTAGCCAGATTTTGTGTGGCTTTCACCACCCCTTAGGATGAGAATACTATACCCATTAGTTTGCTGTGCCTCTGTCCAGCAGTGACACAGAGATGATTCCCGGGGTAAACCTACGATCTCCCATCCACTCGTCAAGATTTCTCTTGAACAGAGTCAGTGAGGGGCTCTGCCTCACATGGACTGGGATTCTGTTCCATAGTGTAGGGAGTCTCTGGGTGATGAATCTGTCCCTCCAGCACGTCCTATTTATATCCGTGTTGAGGTTTAAGTCTCTTGCTCTCGTGGCTCTGGTGGATTTGGATTTTTTAAGATGGAGCATGTCCATTAATTCCGGGTTGGACATGGCCTTGTATGTCAGGCACAGATCACCTCTGAGCAGACGGTATGCGACTGAATAGAGCTGGAGTTTCTTCAGTCGGGCATCGTATGACATATGTTTGAGCCCCTTTATCCTTTTGGTGAGGAACTTTTGGGGTCTTTCCAACTGCTGCAGGTGTCGGGTAAGGCACATTCCGAATGGGGCGTTGTACTCAATCATTGGTCTGATAAGTGAAGAGTACAGGGGTACAATGACCTCTCCTGATCTGGATGTGAATCCCTTCATGATCAGGTGGGCAATGTAGAAGGTCTTCCTAACCACTTTGGCAATGTGAGTGTCAAAAGAGAGGTTACTGTCAACTTGGGTCCCCAGGTCCCTGATAACTTCTTCCGTGTTTAATGGATTACCACCTATGTGGTAATTAGGGGTTACCTTGTTTTTCCCAAAGGGTATGACTATACATTTTTTGGCATTTAGCTTAAGGCCATGGCTCTGGCACCAGTTATCCATTTCTATGAGACCTCTCTGGAGGATGTCTGTGTCTGATGGAGTGTCAATTATGGTGCCCAGTTTGCAGTCATATGCAAATTTTGTCAGCCACAATCCCCCTATGTTTGCCTGTACTTCAGAAAAATAAATGCTGATGATAATGTGCTACTAAGTAGCCATAATTTACTCCTCTTCTCTGTCATTGCATACACTAACCCCATTCCTAAATTCTCTCCTGCTTAACTATCCATAGCCTTCTTAAAAATCAACAAACATAAATCTGTATGTATAGCTGCCATCTACACCCCCCCCCCCCGTGATAGCATCCCCATCCTTGAAGATACTGTCTCCTGGTTCTCTTCCAGCATCATAAAGGGAACACTCATCCTTGCCGATGTAAACATCAACTGGACCACCATCTCCTCACAATCTCTGAGCCAAACAATTAATGCCTCTGACCTCTCCCAGGTAATAAATTACCCTACCAGGCCCTGTAAAGATGGCTCCTCTGGCACTACACTAGATTGGATCCTAGCAACTCATCCCAATCTAATCTTAAACAGTGGAATTATACCTGATCCCCTTAATGACCACCTACCAGCCTATGCCCTTGTAATCTCACCAACTTCAATCCACAGACATTTTCCGACTGTCTGAAAAAAATCAATTGGGCCCCCTTAAAGACTCTGCCTCTGGACAGTGCAACAAATTACTTCAACAAAACCTTCCTAGACTTACTAAACAGCTTAGGCCCTCTTGGAACAAAAAGAATAAAAGCCAAAACCGTTCCCTGGCTATTTAAATAAACCAGAAAACTAATGCACCTCAGAGACAAATGTTGGAAGCAATACCAAAACAATATTAACAAACTCTCTAATTGAATTCAAACAACTCCGCAACTCAGTAAAGGAACAAGTAACTAAAGACCATAAGATGTACTACTCCAAACCCCAATTAGAACATAATTCTAACCGCAAAAGGTTCTGGAATTACATTTCCTCCCTTCTAAACCATGATAGAAAAGATAATCCATCCCCTAACCCAAATTCCACAGACCATGAAATTGCACCTAATTTCAGCACCTTTTTTGCTGACTGCATAGCCAAACTAACCGTAAATTTTCCATTCTTCTCTCCCTCTCTCCCTCTCATAGTCCCCCATCCACTGCTTTTCCCTATAACACTCAACCTTTCAGTCTTAATCCTATCCCCACCAGCAGCATAAAAAAACTCCTCCTTAAACTAAAGCCTTGCTCCTATGCTCCTGATAATCTGTCTCCATCCTTCCTTAAGATGGCTGCAGACAGCATTGCTCTCCCCATTTTCATTTTTATCAACTGGTCCATCCAAGAAGCCTGTGTCCCCTCAATCTGGAAGAACACAGACACTACTAACTTCCGTACTATAGTTATTCTCTTACCTCTTTCTAAAATCCTCGAAAAGTGCATTCATCACCAACTCTTGCCATACCTAACACACAGCCATCTTCTTACCCCAACACAGCATGATTTCAGGCCTGGCCACAGCACTAGCACTGCTCTTCTGTCTTTCCTTGAGACCATTAACCTTGCTCATGACTCTGGGAAAATCATATCCACCCTTTACTTAGATCTCTCCAAAGCCTTTGACACTGTCTCACATTCTTTACTCTTATCTCAACTTTCCTCCCTCAATTTCTCTCCTTCCTCCTAAGTCTGGTTCACAAGTTCTCTCTCAAATAGACAAGTGGTTAAATGGAAAAATTCCACTTCATCCTTTCTCAACAATCCCTCTAGTGTCCCCGCAAAGGTCTTTTCTTGGCCCCTTACTTTTCAATATTTTCATTAATAACTTTCACAAATCCATAGATAATGCTACACTTATGCAGTATGCTGATGATTCCGCAATCATCTGTACAGCAAACTCTCCCTCTGAACTCCTTCAAAAAACCCATACAGCCTTCTCCAATACTGATGTTAAACAACCATCTCACTCTCAATACTAACAAAACAAAACTCATGACACTCTCTCCTTCAAGAAATTTCACCATAAACAAAAATTTTAAATAAAAAGCCACAATAACACTCTAATCCATATTGTACCTCACACCAGACTACTCAGAGTCATCACTGATGAACATTTAAAATTCGATATCCACATCCAAAATAATATGAAAAAAAAATCAAAAACTATATCTGCTGTATAGACAAAAATCACTATCTAACCACTTCTACCATACATACTCTAGCCTCCTCCTACTTGCTCCCCTCTCTTATGCATGGTGCCCCCTCTACTTATCCATCTCAAACTTAGCCTAAAAAACAAATTGGAAGCCTACTGTAACAAAGTCTGTAAATTTGCTACAGGGTTCAAATACTCCACCCATCACTGCCATTCCCTCCACTGCCTAAATTGGCTTGAGCTTCCTAATTACCTGAAATTCGTACAACTCACCACTGCTCACAAACTCATATTCCAACCCTCCATCTGCCCCCCTCTTTCATTAATCTTAACCCCTTACCTCCCCAGTCGTACTCTTAGAGTTGAAAACCAAAACCTCCTTAAAATCGATAAACCACTTCGCACTCCTGGCCAATTACTTCTATCACACTCCTTAGCTAAACTATGGAATTCGCCCCCCCCCCCCCATTGTACTCAGAACCACTCTAATTTCAAATCTCTCCTCCATTCTTTTCTTACCTCTAACTGGGACTGTTCTTGCTCCCTTCCCACCTAATTACACTGTCTCTTTCAAACCTCCCTTCAATCTCATGTACTATCACCTCTGATCACTAACATTACTGTTAGAACAAACACTAAACTTGTATAAACACTATGTCTTGTACTTTTAATTATATTATCTGTATTATTTTTGACTTCATCTTTATTTTAACATTTGTGTTCTTTAAAAGTATACTCCCTGATTTTATATTTGTATTATAAATTGTATATTTATGCTTTTGTATACTCTATATTCCATACTTATGGAATATTATTTTAACTGCTTTTGGAGCTTTTCTCCCGGGGCCTCCACTGAAAATGGGCTCTGCTTGGTCCAGTGGAATTTCTATGTCATCAAACTGGAAATAAATAATAAATAAATAAGATGCTTTTATTCACTGCTGAAAAACCGATGGCTGTATTTTATAAATATTGCTGCCTCATTCCATTTTGTGCTGTCTCAGTGTGCTGTATATATTTTTTATTTCCTTAGGGTTTATCTAACAGTTACCTTATTTGCCCTTCAGTATTCCTACCATTTGTATCTGCATGTTTGCCATCACCTACCATGTTTGTATGTTGACTCCATTTTCTTTTCAGCTGCAGACAGCAGCTGCTTGTAAAAAAAACAACAGAAAGATTCGAGCAGATTGGGGTTTACAATGCCACAACCAGTTATTCTATTTTCATTAAGCCAATTAACTGCCAAGACTGAACAGGTCTACATGTATGAAGAATGACTGGCTCTTTTTGACATGGAAGTTGTGCCTACTGCCCTGATCACCCCTCTGGGAGTTGTGCCTACTGCCTTGATCACCCCTCTGAGAGTTGTACCTACTGCCTTGATCACCCCTCCCAAATCCCGAGCCACCCTGCCCCTTGCTACACTTACCCTGCCATATAGGTTCATAGGTTTATATGTGTTTACTAGGCAAACAATCACAGGGACCATTTTAAGCCTAGCCATGCATCCCAAATCTCTGACAAGTTCTGGTACCCAAGATAAGGGTAAGCAGGGGCTTGGGGTATGAAACATTTATAACCAGAGGTCTGGGAGATGAACCATTTACAAGATTCCTGTTTTCTTCAGAGACATAGGTACTAAATGAGGGTGAATTTGCTGTTCCTTATACAATTGTCCAGGTTATACTTGTATTAAGTTAGGGAGGAACTCTGCTTCACATGAATACGGAGCATGTGGGATACATACCCGAATCTCCAGCAGATTCTACTTGTATCACAGGCAAGGTTTAAGTCTTTAGAATAGGTAATTCTGGTGCTGTTTGTTTTTCAGATATGCTGACGGTCCATCAGTGTGGGGTTAAACAATACCTTGTATGCCAGGCATAGATCCCCCTTAACCTGTAGGAGACAAAGTACAAGGATAGGACTTCAAGGCAATCTGCAAAGGATATGTTACTTAAGCACTGCATTATTTTAATGAGGAACCTATGTGGACTATTGTTGGATATGCCTGGTTAAGTACATATCAAAGGGGGCATTTTACTCAATGATCGGTCTGATGAATGCCAAATACCATGGAATAATGACGTCCTTGGACTAAGATGTCATGCCTTTGTTTATAAGTTACACAACATAGAATGATTTTCTCACTACTGTAAACAAGTGATGGTCAAAGGCTAGATTACTGTCCATGTGTGTCTCCAAGTCTCTAACTACTGGGTCATCTCTTAGGGGTGTGTTGTCAATATGACACTTACCATGGGTGGATGACTTCCCAAAGAATACTATTATGGATTTCTTGGCATTTAGTTTTAGTCCATGGCTCTGACACCAGTTGTTTGTCTGTCAGCCCCTCCCAGAGAACATTTGTGTAGTGGGAAATTCAATGACAGCTCCTAATTTGCAATCAACTGCAAATTTAGTCAGCCAGAGGCCACTGACATTGGCCTTGACTTGAGAGAAGTAAATGCCAAAAAGGAGTGTTCTCTGAGGGACTCTGTTTGTGACAGACCTCTGTGTAGAGGTGGGCTCCCCAATTCTAACTTTCTGGGTCCTGTCTGTGAGCCAGCTGACTATCCACCAAGTGACATAAATGTTAATACCTAACATCTTGAGTTTGTCAACAGTGCCCGAGCCTACATATATTTACGCACCTCTCAACCTCTTAGACCAAAACATCTGGACAAAGCCATATATAAAAGTGGGACAAAGGCCCAAAAATAGGGACAATTTTTACATATTGGTCTTATAAACTTAGAAGGTTGACAAAACAATAGGTTTTGCATTAGAATGAATGTTCTGAAGGGTATGAAGTCTGAAACTCGATTGGCATTATTTTCTAACTTCAATCTTTAATGATTTGCCACTAATTTGCCAGAAAAACACAATTTTATGAAAAATGGACCAAAAATATGAGGCACAAATCTGGACATTTTGCGAAAATCTCTACAACTGAGAGGTATCTATATATCTGTATACATATATATATATATATATATATATATATATATATATATATATATATAATAAAATAACTTAAAACACCCTGACCATGAGAAACGAACCTTGAACTATAAAACAAAAAAAAAAACACGTAGAATGAACTAGTGTTTTAGCACTTTCATGTTTTATTGATGGATAAGACTTCTTCAGAAACAAATACATAAATGCAGTGTAATCAGTTGTACACACTTGATATTCTGTAATTCAAAAAAATACTAACCTGTCATAAAGAGATAGAATGTCAAAGGGACAATCATAAGACTCAGCAATAAAATAACCCAACCCATAAAAAATGCTGTGATTGCCAAGAGATGTCAGCATTAAAAGGAACATTATCATTGTGACTTAATTAAATAAGAGGTTCATAGGTTGGTACTAGGCTATCAGCCCTAGGGCCTATACAAGCCTAGCCATAGCAATTCCCTGGCTATTTCTTCCCACACTATTTACTTCCCCGGACCCCTGTCTAGCAGGGTGACTGACTTGATCCCCGGGGTGAATTTCCTTTCTCTCATCCAATCGTCAAGGTTCCTTTTGAAGAGGGCCAAAGAGGCACTCTGCTTGACATGTATTGGCAACCAATTCCAGAGTCTGTGGAGTCTCTGGGTCAGGAACCTATCCCTCCAGCATGTTTTGTTTATTGTGACGACAAGGTTTAGATCCCTGGAGTGTGTGGCTCTGAGGGATTGGGATTTCCTTAAGTGCAGCATGTCCAACAGCTCTGGGTTTGACATGGCCTTGTATGTTAAGCAGAGATTGTCTCTGAGTAGACAATATGTGACAGAGTATAGCTGGAGTTTTTTAAGGTGGTCAGCGTAGGGCATCTGCTTTAGGCCTGTGATTCTTTTAGTGAGGTATTTCTGCGGCCTTTCCAGTTGTTGCAGATGTCTTGAGAGGTACACACCAAACGGGGCGTTGTATTCTATAATGGGTCTAATGAGAGATGAGTACAGTGGGACAATTATCTCCTTTTTTCTGGATGAAAAGCCCTTAGTGATGAGGTGTGCCACATAGAAGGATTTCCTGACTGTTGTGGCGATGTGGTTATCGAAGCTGAGACCACTGTCCACCTGCGTCCCTAAGTCTCTTATCACACTTTCGATGTTTAGTGTACTGCCACCTATATGATAATTCACGGGTACATGTTTTTTTCCCAAAGGGGATAACTATACATTTCTTGGCATTGAGCTTGAGCCCATGGCTCTGGCACCAAGCATCTGTTTCTGTAAGGCCCTTTTGTAGAGTATCCACATAATTTGGGGATTCAATAATGGCTCCCAGTTTGCAGTCATATACGAACTTTATTAGCCACAGTCCCTTAGTGTTGGCCTGTACTTCAGAGAAGTAGATGCCAAACAAGAGCGGTCCCAGGACTGAACCCTGAGGTACTCCACTTGTCACTTGTCTGGATTTGGAGTAGTCTACTTTTACAGTGTGGGTTCTATCAGTAAGCCAGTTAGCAACCCATTGAGTGACATAGGGATTAATGCCCAGCTTAGTAAATTTATCTATGATTCCAGAGTGGGGGATGGTGTCAAAGGCCTTGGCAAGGTCTAGATATGCTGTGTGAACCAACTTATCCTTGTCCATGGCTCTGGAGACTGATACGAAGAAGTCAATCAGGTTCAGGAAACAAGATTGGCCCTTCACTAACCCAAACTGGGTGGGGTCCAATGTTTGAAGGTTGCCAATGTCTTTGTTTATAAGTTCCATGATAATACGCTCCCATGGCTTCGCAGATAAGGCTCGTCAGACTGATGGGATGGTAGTTTCCGGGATCCAAGGTGGATCCCCCCTTGTGGAGTGGGATAACTGTAGCTATGCGCCACTCAGTGGGCATGAAACCTGAGGTGAGGTTATGATTAAACATGATACTTAGGTGAGGTGCCAGTTCATATTGTAGTTCATGTAGTACACAGCCTGCAATGTCATCTGGTCCCATGGATGCTGTATTCTTAGCTTTGGAGAGTGCGTTTTTTTTACCTGTGTGGCCGTTATTATTGGAATTTGGCAATCTTCCGGTATTGAGATGGGCCATTTAGGGGGTGAGAGGGGGGGGTGAAGTTGGCACTGAATCGAATTGCCAGAATATTGGCAATATCCTTAGGATCAGTATATTTAATGTCATTCTGTTTTAGCTCAGAGCAGATCTGAGCATTGCCATTTAGATTCTTGACATAGTTATAGAATGCCTTGTGGTTGTCTTTGGAATCTTTGGCAATTTTATTTTCGTAACTAGCTTTGGAGGATTTTATGAGGGATCTCAGTTTCTTACTGAGGCTGGTAAGGGAGTTTTTTGCATCCTGGGATTTTCCTCTTTTCTGCAGCAGTTTCTTCCTTTTATTGTAAAGTTTGTTTATGGCAAGGGACTACCAGATTGGCTTCCTTTTTTTGGATGAGAGCATCTTGGTTCTACTTGGGATGGCATGATTCATGCATGAGTAGATGTGCTCGTACAGTGCCTTAGTGTAAGATTCAGCAGTTGAACTTTCAGTTCCCATCTGCATGGGTGTCATGAAGTTTGTCACTTCCGACTTGAGTAGCATGAAGTTGACTTTGGAGAAGTTTTTTATGGAGGTTTCCTTACTGGAGGGTGGGGGTGGGATGTGGATGTTAAGGGTGATTAGCTTATGGTCAGACCTGACTAACGAGGGGGTGACCATAGGTGTGGAGCATCGATTTCCCATGTTGGTAATAATCAAATTAAATTAAATTAAATAGATAAATAAAGGACAATAATAATTTAAGATATTCAGAAATAACAGTATAGGGGAATCACTGAAACCAAAGTAAGCACTTGGGCTGAAATCCAATATTTAAACTGCCAGAGCAAGCCAGGAAATCTCTAGAAGTCCACAACTCAGTGTGTCATTCATCTAGCAAACCCCCTGTTCCCATAGAGTAGTCTTGCATCCAAACAAAACGAAACCACTCTGTTTTTAACGTAGCCAACGCAGTGCACATTTAATATTAATATGTTCATTGAGACCAGGGGCTGAGTCAGCTCCCAGCAGAAGCTGCCATTTAAGTTCCTTCATTTCCAGCAGCGCGTTGCAGTCATCAAAAAATAAATCCAGCTTTTCCAATAGCAGGAACTGAAACCCAGAGAAATTCATGCATTTGCTGCTGTGGTTTCATAGTGCATTAGTGCTATCCTTTTTGCGGATAGCTGCCAGGTGTTCCTTAGATCAGTCAGAAAGTTTTCTGCTAGTTTTACCAATGTAGAACTGGTTACATCTTTTGCATATAGCTGCATATACCACCCACTCTGTGTGGCAGTACATATGCTGCGTAAAAATAACTTTGTAGTTGCAATGTGGGAAGGTGTAAGAGCTGCAGCTTAAAATGTGTTGGCAAACTACACAGTGGCCACAAGTAAACATGCCTGGGGGTCCTTGTGATAGATCCTGGTTTCCTATTAGAAAAGACAAGTCGCTGTTTTCGAAACTTGCTCTTAAAGGAGAGGATTTTTTGTATGTGAAGGTAGGTTGTTCACCTAAAAGAGATTTTAGATCATCCTGACTGGAAAAAATGTTCCAATTCTTTATGATGATTTCCCGCATCGCCTGCATGTCCCTACTGATTAGTAATGGACAACTGCAGAGTTTATCAGTCAGGTTCTACTCTATCTCTTTATGACAGGTTATTATTTTTTTGAATTACAGAATATCAAGTGTGTACAACTGATTACATTGCATTTATGTATTTGTTTCTGAAGAAGTCTTGTCCATCAATAAAAGATGAACGTGCTAAAACACTAGTTCATCCTACGTGTTTTATTTTTTTGTTTTATAATTCCAGGTTTGTTTCTCGTGGTCAGGGTGTTTTAAGTTATTTTATTATAGTCTCGCAAGTTTTTGGTTATTTAATATATATATATATATATATATATCTATATATATATATATATATATATATATATATATATATATATATATATCTATATATCTATATCTATCTATCTATATATATATATGTGTGTGTGTGTATATATTTATATATATATATATATATATATATATATATAAAACTTATATACTCCTTAAAATTAATACCACATAATTTAGTGTTTTAATTTTCTTTCTATACAAGGACCAACAAACTCTTTTCATACTCACCTCTTTAATGCATTCCATTTCATCAACAAAGCCTTGCATCCTACTGTAATACTTTCTACTTTATTCACTACCGACTATCATTAACCTAAAAACTTACAATCAACAATATCAAAAATCCACTTACAAAATCAAACACAAACATACATTTACTTCTACCACACTATACCTATAATCCTCTCACAAAACTCCTATATAAATTTCCAGTGGCAATCTAATAAACAGTGTATATACCCACCAAGTTACCATTAAGTTATTCAATTCCTACACACATTATATAATGCATCTGCTTATCTTTTCAACCATCATTGCTTAGACTTTACTATTACTGCCTGAATACCTTCCAAACCCTTATATTCAAACTGGCAACTTACTTTTTGGTTCAGTCCTGGGGCCACTCTTGTTTGGCATCTACTTCTCTGAAGTACAGGCCAACACTAAGGGACTCTGGCTAACAAAGTTTGCAGATGTCTGCAAACTGGGAGCCATTATTGAATCCCCAAATGATGTGGATATTCTATAAAAGGGCCTTACAGAAACAGATGTCTGGTGCCAGAGTCATGGGCTCAAGCTTAATGCCAAGAAATGTATAGTTATCCCCTTTGGAAAAAAACATGTACCCATGAATTACCACATAGGTGGCAGTACACTAAACATCAAAAGTGTGATGAGAGACTTAGGGACACAGGTGGACAGTGGTCTCACTTTCGATAACCACATCACTACAACAGTCAGGAAATCCTTCTATGTGGCACAGCTCATCACTAAGGGCTTTTCATCCAGAAAAAAGGAGGTCATTGTCCCACTGTACACATCCCTCATTAGACCCATTATAGAGTATAATGCCTATATGAGCAACTGCAGACTTAACCAATGAACAGATGTTGGGACAATTCTCCTGTATAACACATCAGTACCCACTTTGATAGTTACTCTAGTCCAAAATTCTAGCATTCAGATCTTAACTAGTTGATAGTAAACTTTATATTTGTATCTCACAAGACATCTGCAACAGCTGAAAAGGCCACAGAAATACCTCACTAAAAGAATCACAGGCCTAAAGCAGATGCCATATACTGACAGTCTAAAAAAACTCCAGCTATACACTGTGGCATATCGTCTACTCAGAGGCGATCTCTGCTTAACATACAAGGCCATGTCAAACCCTGAGCTGTTGGACATGCTCCACTTAAAGAAATCCCAATTCCTCAGAGCCACACGCTCCAGGGTTCCAAACCTTATCATCACAAAACATGCTGGAGGAATAGGTTCCTGACCCAGACACTCCCCATACTCTGGAATAGACTGCCCATACATGTCAAGCAAAGCACCTCATTATCCCTCTTCAAAAGGAACCTTGATGATTGGATGGGAAATAGGAAATTCACCCCGGGGATCATGTCAGTTGCTCTGCTAGACAGGGGCCCAGAGAAGTAAATATTGTGGGAAGAAATATCCGGGGAATTGTTATCTCTAGGCTTGCATAGGCCTTAGGGCCGATAGCCTAGTACCAGCCTATGAACCCATAAGACATGCTCACCCAAACGAGTACACAGTACTAATTTGCATTCATGTACACCTACTCTAAAACATACCTATCACAAATAAAGCAATCTACCCTTTAGCACAGTCCCAGCACTTAAGTACAATATCTTTCATTTCAAATCCTGTTCATATTATGTAAGCATGCTACAACACTCAGAAGTAAAAAAAAATGCATTCCTGGCAATAGCTTTTAAAATAATATTCTGCACCCTCCAATAACAAATCTCTGCTAAATCATGTCAAGTAACTTGAAATATATTTCTAGTACAGCTCCTATCTTTCTAGGCCTACATAATGCCCACAGTACTAACAACAAAACTGAACAACTAGCCCATTTTCTTGCCACACAGTCTCCAGATATAGTTAGTCATGGGTTGAGGAGGGAAAACACACAGTATTTCTTCTCCAATTTCAACTATATGAGCAACTGCAGACTTAACCAATGAACAGATGTTGGGACAATTCTCCTGTATAACACATCAGTACCCACTTTGATAGTTACTCTAGTCCAAAATTCTAGCATTCAGATCTTAACTAGTTGATAGTAAACTTTATATTTGATAAACAGAACCATGTGGTCATGCCTACCTTCCACCTCTACCAAATTCCAAACTTTAGTAGATGAAATGCTCAATGCAGCCCCCACTCCTTACATTATTATTAATAACATAATATAATAATAATAATTTAGGGAGGCAAAAACAACATGGACAAGAAAATACATCCTTGTAGATAATCACTTAAATCAATTAATCTAGAACCCAACTAGACCCAACATAAAATCAAAACATTATACCTACTGCACCCACTAATCTCTGACATCTTATATATAACACTGCTTTTCTCCTTCTTCTAGTGATCACTTCCCTGTTACACTCACTTTTGTTCCAAAATCTATACAGGACTCTGCAAATAATCAATCTTCAAGCCAAATCGAATCTCTTTAATCTGAACAGCTGCCTCAGCCAGCCAAACTGGACCCCAATATTACAGTTCCGAGATACTAAAAAACATCCAATGCACTTACAGATTTGCTGCATTCAACATACCTAATTTCAACTTAAAACACAACTTTGAAAATCCAAAACAAACCTCTGGTTCACTCCTATAAATTAAAACTCCTTCTCAAATTATGAGCTAAAGCCTGAAGCTCTCAGAAAATTACCAAAAATGCAGATTATCTAACCTCTTTCATCAGACTTCAAAACTAAGCCAAGAAAACCATCAGATGTAACAATCCTGTCCTAAAATTTATTGGAATTGTATTAATAACTTAACAAGTTGCAGAACAAAAGCATCCATGTATTTCCATACACTCTCTCCCCAAAGAATGCCCACCTCTATTTTAGTCTCCTCTTCTACTTCCTCAGACTCTCATCCAAAGAAATTGAAGTGCATCTTTTAACAAATTTTCTTTAGATGCACCTCTGTTGGATGAGAATATGGACTTAGGATTTATCCAGTTCTGCTGAGTCCATCTAATTCAGCGTCTACTGCAGCTGTATAACATCCATTTCAGAGACAGTATTTTTCCATAATTTGCAGCATCATACTACTGTACATGTGGCATGGTTTGGTAGTGATCTAACCCCAACCCAAACACATACAGTTCCCTAAACAAGACCTCTCAATAGTGGCTGCATCAAAAGTAACCAGCTATTATTACACCAAAACTAAAGCAATGACTGTTGGCACTCCTCACAAAATGAAATCCATATCTCCCAACTACTGGCTCATAAAAACATCCAAAAACATGCAACTACCTTCTACCAGCCATTTAAAACCCTGCACTGTGTCAGGGTGAAAGTGCTTGTGTGTAAACTGTTTTATAATAAATTATTTTACCTAGCCATTTCCTGTTGCCTGGACCGTATGTTTTTCCTTTTGTATGCGAGGTTTAGTTGAAATATTTTCATCTATTATGTTCACAAATCTCTGAATGTACATATTGTGGTGATTATTTTACAAACTGATAATCCAATAAAAACTTAAAAAAGTGGGGATTAAAATATTAATATTATTTTCTTGGAAGGCTCTGCCAACTACTATTTGTGGTGGAAGTTTTGTAGTTCTGAACAAACATATGCAAATAACAGGGCAGTGGTCACTGGGATTATTAGGGGAGTGTATCAAGCCATGCACATTTCTGTTGGAGGTTGATTATTAAGACTAGAGCTGAGTCATTTGTTTTAGGTGACTGGGTCTATCTGGGATTTTAACCAACTGTACCAAATTGAATTGAAGTATATTGTTTAAATGCCATCATGTCTGGTTGCATTACAACTGAAGTAACCAAATATTACAGTAATTTTTAGAGGGACTATTAGAAAATATGTTTTTAATTAAATTGTGCATTTGTGTGGGTACAGTGTTGTGAAAGGCTCTGTTTTAATTGTTGGTGGTGCAATGGGTAGCACAATTGCCTTTGGTGCAGAAGGCTGAGAGTTCGATTCCCACATCAGGTAGATGGCAGCACAAGGGGGTGGAGCACTCTGAAGTCCCATCTGCCAGAGTTGGTGGCAGAACAGGTGGATGTAAAAGATCACATGGTATCTATCAAAAAGAGTAGAGGAAGTTATCCAATACCCTGGCTAAATTTCTCCTAGTAGTATAAATACCAGTTTGGGTCACCCCAGAAAAGAGGCTACACGCCTAGTAGGACTAACTCAGTCAACAAAAGATAAATAAAATAAATAAAAGTGCATGTCTCCTGCTATTAGTAGTCTTAATATGGCAAGACAGGGTTTCCTCAGTATGCCACTTAAGGGATTTTTGGTAATGTAAATCCTTGTAGGTCTGGGTTAAGAGTTGTTTTTACTAGTATGCATTTCAGCGTTTTTTTTTTAAGTTTAGTATGTTGCAGTAGTATGAAAATTTGATACTATGTGATACTTTTGAAATTTTGCCTACTTTTAGTTGGGCGGTTTAATGGCATGGTGCAGTAGAAGTCTAGTGTAGTGATAAATGGTTAGGCTTATTCAGATTTGGATATGGAATATCCAGTAGAATATGGACAGAAGTAAGACAAGGGAAAGACACAGCCTTCCTGTCACCAGGGCCTGGTGTAATAATTGTATTAGTAGAGACACAGGGCCTATGCTACTGCAGTGCAGTTGAGAAACCGAGAATAAAGTGAGAGATATAGAGCCTTTCTTCCACTAAGACTTATGAAAGTATAATAGTAGTAGTGTCAGAAAAAAGAAGAATAAGAGAGTGATAGTCCAAATGCTACTAGGGCTTTTAAAGTATAGCAGTAATTAGTAGTGACAGACCAGCAGGCTAATTATTTCCTGGGTTAAGGAATATTTAGCAGAATAGGGCTATGAATAGAGAGAATGGTGGCACAAGAAAGACACAGCCCTCCTGCCACCAGGGCTGTCGAAATTCTGTGGGAGGATCTGCCATACAGCAATCTGTTAGTACTAGTAGTAATAATGTGTTAGACAACTTGTGACTTGGGTTAAGTGTATATAGATGCTAAGGGCGGAGAAAAGAGTGGAAGGAAAGTTAAGGAGTGGATTAGCAACATAGTTGCCACATAAGTTAATTGGGTAAGGGAGAACTGGAGAGAAAGAGAAAGGAAATATAAGAGAAGTAATTGCAGTTCTTTTACAAAATGTGATTGCATTACATGCTCTTGGTATATGAAATTCCTTTTTATTGGTTGATTGAGATAATTTCTTAGTAAGGGAGGAGAATATAGGTGAAAATGTATTGATACGAATGATACAAGGGAATGGAAGTAGGGTGGACAGTACAATGGACCCTTTCACCTCGAAAACAATCTTGGAACTGCCACACTGTAGCTCTACAGAAAGTTAATGGCATGTAAAAGATGAATGAATGCCATACTTTTTTTTCTGAACTTTGGTCTCATTTGAGTTAATTAGGTACCCTTATTATTGTATTTAAAATCAGTAGGGTTGCCTTAAGAATTTGAAAAAACTAAGGAGAAAGCTGTTGCTCGTTGTTTTAATTTTGCTAGAACAACTCAACAATTTTATGCCTTAACCTTTCTATTCAGGAAATGGACTCCATTGCACACTTTAAAGGTTATGGTCTCCTTCAGTACCAGACCAGGTAGGCTAGCATTATACTAACTAGGTGCAAGTTTAAACAAATATTACAGCTCCAATTGAAAAACACCTAAACTTGGTCCAAACCTGGGGATACTTTGCTGGCGTGAATTATATTTTACTATTACTATATGTAGTGCATTTATAGCATGGCCCAGTACAACTGGAGATTTATGGCCTGTGCTTCAATATTTAATAATGCTTTGGTAGCAAAACATCATGGTTTTAGTAAAAGTTGTTCAAAAAGTATTGGTGTTAGTAATCTACACAAGTCATAGAAAAGGAAGAGTTTTACTATGAGCAGTGAGCTGGAAAAGGGCACCACAAATTTTTATTAGGTTTAGAAGTTCCCACATTAGTGATTTGGAGTCCAGACACAACATTTGCATTCTTACTGTTAGAACAGAAAAAGCACTAGATAGGACAACACACTCAGGGTGTGTCACAATACTGTGGACTTGATGGCACTAATATCATGGTGGCAACAGAATTCAATCAATCCAAAGCCAAATGCCCATAAAGTTCATTATAAAATGGATCAAATCAAACTTCGCTTTCTTTCTACTGCAAATAAAAAATGCACACAGACTTCATCAGAATAAGTTAAAAAGTTTTTTGCATCACTTCCTTATAATAATAATGGCTGTACCACATAATTTGAAATGAACCAATCATCGGTATTACAAAGGTTGAATGCAACTGCTGTAACAGTAAAAACTGAAATTAAGTCCATATGCTTAAAAAATCCTAAAAAATCTAAAGTAGAATTAATAAAAATTGTACTGACTAAAAGCTATTTTAAATAGAAGTTCAAACTGAAAATAAAAATAAAATGAAGGTAGAAGTAGAAATGAGCTGAAATCAAATCTAGACATCCAGCTAGATAAATATGTATACACAAAATAATAAAATGCATAAAAAAATGCGCTAAAGTATACAAAAATTACAGAAATCTATGCAAAATATGCATACATGTGCATTTTTGACTATACACAATATAAAATTTGCTTACTGTTGTAAATTATGGTATAGAGATTTGCATTTGGCTCGAGAATGTTATACAGACTACGGTGGTGGTGCTGCGGTAGTGTTGTCGCCTCACAGTTAGACATTGCCCGTTCGATTCTCAGTTAGAGCGTTTTCTGTGTAGCGACATGCGTGAATGGGTGTTCCTTCATTGAAGGTTGTGCATTAGGCCCGGCAAGTCAGTACGTAAAAATCTACTGCCAATCATTAGCGGACCGGAGTTCCGCTGTGGCGACCCCTAACCGGGAAAAGCCGAAAGAAACAAACAAACCTTAGTTTAAATTACTAACGGTTTCCAATCTTCTAGGCAATCTATCCAGTCTATGATGTTGTGTGTCTATCAATTTCAATAAGTAACTGGGTTGGGAGGGTGGCCTAATGGTTAAGGTGTTTGCCTTACAAACACAAGGTGCAGGCTTTGAGTCTCACAAGGGATAATTGGCTAGGCTTAAAATGGCTCGTAAGAGCAGTTAGCTTAGTACTAACCTATGAACCTATGAAATAGCACCAAATGGGATTTTTAGCTTGTTTTAAAGTGTAAATCCTTTTAATGAAAGCATTGTGGTTAAAGTTCAAGTTATAAACAGTATTCTATAAAAGGCTATATTCTTTTCAAATGAGCATCTATCAGTTTCAGTAAAAGCACTGAAAATGGTACCGAAACAGGATTCTTATCTTTAAAAGATGAACCCCTATAATGAAAGTATTGTGGCTAGACTTAGCTCAGGCTGCAAAAGGTAACCACTCTAAAAAACTATCTTAAGTTCAAATGTTGACTACAGCTCATTTTTGCCTAGCATCAAAAGCATATCTACAAATCTACTTGGAGATATCTTTAGTCCTAGCTGCTTGTAAGAGTGGTTCTCTTCTGCATGACTACCTAACCACATTAAATTCTATGGTAGTAATGTAAGACACCTTGTTTAATTTGCCACAGTTATCAGTCTTCTGCCATATTAGATTACAAAACAAACAAATACATTTAGAAAAGTCACAATTAACTTTCAATATGCGGTCCAGGCATACAGCATAGTAGGATTATGCCAAAACACAGCCCTAAGAATGAGACACAATTCACATCTAAAAAATCAATAGCATTTTGCTTTATAGTTATATTTGAATAAACCTATCTAATGCAGTGTTGTAATTCTCACTTCAGTAAGTTACAGCCTACGATTCAACAACACCTACACTAAGTGTACACCAAGTGAAAAGACAACACAGACATAACTCACACCTTCTTCCTCCTAATTTTAGTTTTCCTACTGATATTCTTGCAGATTTAAATACTGACAGGAATTCAGGTTACCAAAAAGTGTACAATACATGTACACTTAGTGTAATCTTTCTGAGTAACTAGAAAGCACAAAACATTTAGAATATTCCTGAATACCTATCATATACACTCAGTGTAGACTTTATTGAATCTGTCTGGAGTAATGCCATTACTGTCTTGTTATGTAAACAATCACAAATATATTCACGTAGGTAGATCACAGATAATAAATAGCTTAACTGCATCAATGCATTTAGCATTTTCTTTATATTTTATTATCTGAGTTCATTCCATAGTTCAGATAATTTCATCTATTAAGCAAGCATAAACACTTGCTGGAGTTAAAAAAAGACACCTATAAAGTATTAAGACCAGTATACGTTTGCTGTAGTTGTATACAGTTGCTGTAGTTATAAGTCCCATTAGAGCTGTATATGACTCCAAATACTCACTTCCTAGTAGAGGACACTCTTGCTGGGGGGAAGTAGAGTCATACTGTTCTAACCTGGAAACCTGCTCTACGTAGTATTCCTCTGGTAGTGGAAGGGATAAATGGAGGGGTGTGAGAGTGGTACAAGGGCATATGTAGTAACACTTTTTTTTTTTTTTTATGTTATTTGATTTTTGATATGCAGCTGTATGGTCTATGAAGTTCATAGCATCCCTCCCCTTGCATCTCAAAAAACAATCTTTGAACATTCAAAGTCTGTCCCTGCAGAAGGTTAGTCATTTGTAAGAGATGACCAAATGCAAAATGATTTTTTCTCACCAGAATTTTGGTCTCATTTGAGTTAATCAGCTACCTGCCATGATGATATATCTGTATTGGTAGTTCCATCTTGATCACATGCATGGCTAGTGATTTAAGACCACTTGAAAAGTCTTTCTTATTAGCTCCATTACTTCCACTACTACTGGATCCATTTGGATGTCTTCACTGGAAGAGCATGATGGTGCAAGGGATAACTAAGGTCCTTATCTATCATTGGAGATCATAAATTTGTAAGACAGAGAGGATTAGTATACAACAAATAACTGTAATGGGCATCTGATAACATACCATTATACAATACTACATCTAGCATTATTCTATAGCTTTTAAAAAATAATTTCAACATTTTTTCCCCAAAATCTTTTAAAAAGACATGTCGATATGCTTAGGTATCCATTGGCTATACTGCTCTGCCCTCATCCATTTGTTTAATATTTAAATTCCTATTTAATATTAACTCATTTAATGCATTTCATTCACTCTTATTTAAATTGCTATAAAAACAAAAATTGCCTATATTTGGAATCCTACCTGCAGTGATATATCTGGATTTGTTGTTCCATCTTCATCACCTTTATGACAGGCTAGAAGGAATTAGACAACCCCACATCTAAAACTTTCTCAGTCTACCTGGCCCCTCCCATTTTACCCACAATACTTTGAGACTAAAGACCTTCCTTCAGATTTGTTGTAAGTTGTGCTAAGGCAGAGCAAGGGGAAAAACAAAAAGTGATAACATGACACAAGCCATCTGCGATAAGATTTCTCTGGCCCCATCAGAACAAGGTAGAAGGACAGATAACTACCAATTCAGACATATCATTTTATCAAGTACATAACTTGCTTATCTAAGAATATGAGTTCCTCTTCATCACCTTCAGGACAAGTTCCAAGCCTAGTCTCATAGGGTGCCTTCTCATGAGATCATGACCCTAAGAGCTGCAGTTGTGACACTGGACAGTTCAGAGCTACAACAAACATTTTGCAGAAGTTTGACATGTAATCCATAATATAATAAATAAGTAGATAGCATCTCAGAATGCACTGCTGCAAACTACTGGGAAATAACCACAGACCTGCAAAAAAAAATAAAATAAAGCTGTGGAACAGAAGAATAGATTAGTAGTCTGCTGATGAGCTCTTAAAGATGACATAGGTTTTAGACTAAACTTACCTGTTACATACAGTCCATGATCAAGCGAAACTGTGAAAAAATGATTAGCCTTGAAAAGGTAATGACAAAAGAGACTTCAGCAATGGTATCAAATCCACCAAGATGTCACGAACAGAACCAGTCTGGAGAGTTAAAAAATAATCTCTTTGGAGGACAGAAATGAGAGAAATTAAAAGTCTCCTTAACAGGTGAGACTAGAGCTACATAACCATATAACTATATAGCCAGGTAACACAGAAGTGTAACCTGAGAATTCACTTTTGACTTACAACCTAGAAATGAATGGTTTAAAGAATATAAATCTGAATCTGAAATATTTACTGTCATGAATGTACTTTACACATGATGCATGCCAAACAGAAGTATATCCAAAGCCCATCAAGTAATAATTATCGTATCAAGAGGCAAAAATGTGCCTAGGAAGTGAGGACTGTATATATATATACAGGATACTCAGTGGGTTACGCCCCATGAGATTAAATGGGATAGGATTCAAATGATACAGGGATAATATGTAATGTTGAAAGATTAATATACAAGAGATTTGTTTCTCTGAATAACCATTTAAAAATGCTACTGCTGAAAAGAAAGATGAAGAAGTAACAGTGAAACCCTTCTGGAGTAAAACTAGTAAAACATTAAAGGCTAAAGCATATTTAAAGTGGCATCTTAGAATAAAAAATAAAAAATGAAGCCAAACCACCATGGCTAGAGGAAAATCTAGCTTTATTAAACACACAAATGAATGTAAGAGTGAGTGTTTTCACAATCTATCTGATCGCTTCATGTCAAAAAAAAAAAAAAATATATATATATATATATATATATATATATATATATATATATATCACCAAACCAAGCCCAAGAGACACGAAAATTAATGGCAACAACAGTCCCAAAGGATGGAAGACCACAAACTCAGTCCAAATCAAATCAGCGTTGCAAAAAATGCTGTTCACACTATCCAACACAGCGTAACATAAGATATCACAAGGCAGCGTGGCAGGGAACACTACTCACACTGTCCAAAACAACGTAGCAAAATGCTGCAGATATCCCACTGATTCATAAGACAAATGCCAGGAACTGTTCAAATAAAATAGCCACGAATTTATTGAGACACAAAACGTAAGCGCTTTCACAAAGAAAAACTTTGCTTCATCAGACGTTATAATTGAAAAAACAGTGACTCACTATATATAACAAACATCATATCCTGTGAAAACATCATATCCTGTCACCACTTTGGGTTTAAGACATCATATCCTGTAAAGACATCATATCCTGTTGCCACTTTGTGTTATATACATCATATCCTATAGGAAACATCATACCCTATTTGCATATTGGGTTTAAGAGAGTATGACATTAAACAAATGTTAGCACATTTTATGAATAAGCTAAAACTATACACATATATGAAAGAACATAAGACCATATAAACCTATATAAAACATACTACAACATAATAAAATAAAAAGTAAAAATATATATGTAAAAAATATATATATGTATGTATATACATATACAATGACAAAAAAGACCACTTGGTTATAAATAGTGAGAATTTAATAACTACCTCAAGGGTCTCACCTTTAAAATAGGTTTCAGGGGGACTGACTCATTAAGACCAGCACCCCTGTGTGCTGCCAAGCGGAGAATCCATCTCGTCTCCATCTCTTCAGTCAATGTTACAATATCCCCCCCCCCCCGTATACTGGTGTTCATGGCATGCAACACCTGAAATAAAAACTGATGATGTGTGCCATTGATCAACATATGTTTGGATATGGCACTGTAGGACTCACCTCTAGAGAAAGCATACATATGATCTCTAATCCTTTCTTTGAGGGATCGATTGGTCTTGCCCACATAGAAACAGAAACAGGTCTGACAGGTGGCCACATAAACAACATTTCTAGTGTTGCAGTCAGACCTGTTTCTGAGTTCCCAAATTCTCCCATCATTGGAATTTCTAAAAAATCTAGAAGTATCAATGAAGTTGCACTGTGTGCAGGATCCACACTTCTTGGTGCCAAAGCACCATGAGGGTATCACGTCATTCCTAGTGCGGGTCAGATTGGGAAAGCACAAGAGCTGTTTAAGGTTCTTATTGTTACTAAACACAAACCTAGGACAATTACCAACTAATTCCCTCACTGGTTGATCCACCATTAAAAGATCCCATTTGTCATTGATAAGTCGTTGCACAAACGAGATGTTGTCACCTAGTGGTAATACAAGAGAGGAATGCCAACGTTGCTTAGATAGAATAGATACAACAGGGGCCATTTCTAGAAAAATAGGGTCTACCCCTTGTTTCCCTCAATTGTATAACCTGTTCACATATGGCCCTCACTTCCAGGGGTGAATAACCCCTATTCACGAAACTAGATTCTAGAATTTTTTAATTCAGAGAGAAAATCTACGTCATTCGAACAAAGACGAGAGATTCTCAATGCTTGTCCCTTGACTATGTTGTAAAAAATCTTGGGATCATGCATACTGTCACTAGTCAGATAAGAGAAAGTATAACATTCTTTTCTATAGACTTTAGTATGAAAGCCATTGCTGTGTCTATAAATAGTGACATCTAGATAGTCAATGGATGTAGGAGAAAATGACATAGTAAACTTTAAAAAACTCTCACTATTGTTCAACTGCCTTAAAAAGTGTGCCAGTGAGTCACCAGTTCCCTGCCACAGGAGAAAGAGGTCATCCACAAATCGTCTATAAAAGACAATGTTGGAAAGTTTGAGGACGACCTCTCTCTCCCACGCGGCCATAACTAAATTGGCATAGGAGTTGGCACAACTGGTGCCCATGGCCACTCCATTCACCTGTCTATGTACAGTGCCCATGAAGACAAAGAAATTGTTCTCTAAGACAATTTCCAACAATAAGCTGAGGAAATCAGCTTCAGAGTGAGACATAAAGTCATTAAGCAAAGACCTGACCATCAATATTCTTTCAGTGTTAGGGATACAAGTAAAAAGAGAGGTGACGTCTAAAGTGGTTAACAGGATATCTTCAAAATTGCCGATATCCTCCAAAGCCTGATACAGATCCCCCAAAAAATGGCCAGTATCCCTAAGTATATGAGGGAACTCAGATAGAACCAATTTAAGCTTTGAATCAAGGTAGATAGAAATTGGCTCCGTCAGCCATCCAGCTCCTGCCACAATTGGCCTGAGCGGAGGATTCCTGGGATCTTTATGAACTTTGGGTAAGCCACTTATCTGTGGAATCAGAGGTGCCTCCACTACAAAATAGTCATATAGATCTTTGGTCATGGCTGATAAGGTTACACATTCACTCAACATATTATTAATACTTGTGGAACAATCCCTGATGTTAAAAGAATCAATTATCTGATAGTCCATAGTATTGAGCATCTTAGTCATAGTTTCAACATAGTAAGAACGATCCATGACAACCGTACATCCCCCTTTGTCCGCTGGTCTGATGATAATCTCATCGTTATTCCTTAAAGCAGAGAGTGCTTGTGTTTCCATAATGGTAAAATTGCCATTGGAACCAGATCCAATAAAGTTCAAGCCATGATAAACATCATTCTCAACAGCTTTGAGAAAAAGCTCTAGACTCGGTGACAATTTGAACAGTTCCTGGCATTTGTCTTATGAATCAGTGGGATATCTGCAGCATTTCGCTACGTTGTTTTGGACAGTGTGAGTAGTGTTCCCTGCCACGCTGCCTTGTGATATCTTATGTTACGCTGTGTTGGATAGTGTGAACAGCATTTTTTGCAACGCTGATTTAATTTGGACTGAGTTTGTGGTCTTCCATCCTTTGGGACTGTTGTTGCCATATATATATATATATATATATATATATATATATATATATATATATATATATATATATATATATATATATATATATATATATATATATATATATATATATATATATATATATATATATATATATATATATATATATATATATATATATATATATATATATATATATATATATATATATATATATATATATATATATACACACACACACACACACACACTTTTTCTATGAGACACTATTTTATTTATGTATATCTATCTACATATATAAAAAATGATTAATACTAAAAGCATGTCATTCAATGATAGAACAATTTTATATTTAATAACCAATTCATCACTAAAAATGTTACAACGGTATCAATACAAATCTGAAACAAGGGAAAAGCTATTATATATTTATATGTTATATATGTTTTGTGACATGATCAAGTCTTTTAGAGTCTTTATGTAATCAGCTGGATCAATTAGAATATATCTTACAAGCAATTTAATTGAATGGGATAGTTGATTGGTTCTCTAGATATTTAAATAGGATGATGCTGTATGTAATTGTAGTCTGAAGAAGCGATCAGATAGAGTGTGAAAGCGCCCACTCTTACATTCATTTGTGCATTTAATAAAGCTAGATTTTCCTCTAGCCATGGTGGTTTGGCTTCATTTTTTATTTTTTAGATATGGAAAGGGCTGGTAGAATGTCACCAAATGGACACTAGAGCTAGAACACACAGATTTTTTGTCCATAAGGAGACATTAAACTAGCCAGTAAACAACCTGGGAAGACAATAATCTTCTTCTTCTTTCGGCTTTTCCCAGTTAGGGGTTGCCACAGTGGATCACCTGTCTGCTCATGATTGGCAGTGGAGTTTTATGGTGTTGAGTTGCCAGCCCACTGCCCAGCCTTCCACTGAAGGCACACACTCACGCCTAGGACCAATTTAGAGTGTCCAATCCACCTACAGCTTGTCTTTGGGATGTGGGAGGAAACCGCGGAGGAAACCCACGTGACCACAGGTAGGACATGCAGACTCCGCACAGAAGGCACCCCAGTCGAGGATCGAACCGGAGAACCTCTTGGTGTGAGGTGGCAACACTAACTGCTGCACCACTGTGGGAAGACAATAATGCTCTTCCTAAAAAAAGTTTGAAATATAATTGTTAGAACTCAGCATACTGAAAATGTCTGAACAGCTGCTAGAATGGTGAAGAATCGAAGTACCTTAAAAGGTAAATGGAAGAAGAGAGAGACAGATAATAAGAGAAATATAACTACTAAACCCAAACAATAAGACCCTGATATGTAACCAAAATGGAGGGGGAGAAACAAGCACAAAAAAGTCCTTCAAAATGGTGTGAGTAGAAAACAAGTTGAAGAGGGTTTGTTTGTTTGAGTGATTAAGCTGCAAGGGAGCTATGTCCACTAAGTATGGGGAACAGGTCAGGGAATTGAGCAGATACTGTCAGAGAACTAGATTTAAGACAAAAGAACATGTATTTGTCTAATAGTAACTTTGCCAAATGTAGAGAAGAACTGGAACTACTAGATTTTGTTAAAGCGCATAGTTTACGCATTTGTAAACCGGACAAAGGAGGAGGAGTAGTGGTGTTTGATAAGGTCGACTATTTTGATCGAATGTTGGCCTTACTTAACAATGATGCTTATACTTTGAGTTCTAGATCTGAAACAAACAAAGCCTACCATAACATTAAAAACAGTTTAGATGAGATGTTTTTTGAAGGCCGATTAGACCAAGACCAGTATAAGTATCTCACCACATTATTTCCTAGGTTCCCTTGTCTTTTTGGGATCCCAAAAATTCATAAGGACCTGTCTAACCCTCCTATGCATCCATTGGTGGACGGACGGGGATCCCCTACTTACTCCTGCGCCAAACTAGTGGATTCTATTCTACAGAAATACTTGGAACAGGAAGAACAAATCTATAAAGATTTGTGGTCGTTCCTGGAGAAAATAGGTGAATTGACATTTGACATCAAATACAACTTTTTGACAATAGATGTCAAAGACCTATACACCTGTATTCCCCTACATTTGGCTATAGACTGGGTGGGGTTCACCCTTAAGAGCAAAGGTGCCCCTGCAGCTGAAATCTCACTAGTTATTGAACTACTGGACTTGATTTTATTCAACAACTATTTCATGCTAGGTGAGAATTTCTACTTACAAAAAATAGGGGTCGCCATGGGTTCACCCTGTGGGGCTAGCTTAGCCAATATGGTTATGTCATATTGGGAAAAGGAAAATGTGTTGAACAATCATGCACTCAAGCAGAAAATTAGGTATTATACTAGGTACCTTGATGATATTTTTATTTTGTTGGAGGGAGGGGAATCTGATAGTAAACTAATTTTGGACTATTTCAACTCCTCCACAGACTTTTTGTCCTTTACTTCTAACTTCAGTGAGAACGCCATTGCATATTTGGATATATGGTTAGTCAAAAATGCAGAGCTGAATAAATATGTAGCTAGTATTTATAGAAAGCCTACCCATTCCAACACTTTTCTACATTTTAGCAGCTGCCACCCGAACTTTCAGAAAAAGTCAGTTGTTAAGGGGCAGCTGGTTAGAGCAGCTCGCATGGTTAGCACTGAAGTAGATTTTTACAATGAGTGTAAGCTATTAGTCAACATGTTCCTACATAGAGGGTACCCCCAATCACTTCTTGACAATTTGGTTTGTGAGGTGACTAACAAGAGACGGAATGGGTTATACAAGCCGATACTTGGGATCAATCTTAATAGTGAGTTTACTAATATTGAACCAGTTGAACCAGCTAGGCATGGTGAAACTAGTTCTTATAATTCTAATGCAAGGTTAATTTTAACCTACCATGTCAACTGCCACAATACTTTGGACATTATCACTAAGAACTGGAATGTTTTTCGTAGTAATCATGTGGTGTTTGGGAAAGTGGGCAACAAACCAGAGTTCACTTTTAGGAGGGGCAAAAACTTGAAAATCCTGCTAGAACAACCTGACAGTACTCCCACATGGATACCTGGAATGTATAAATGCCAAAATTGCAACCAGTGTAAATACATCTGTGAATCTAATCGATTCACCGTCAACAACCAGAGATTTGACATGCGTTGTAGATGTACTTGTAATTCTAGAATGGTTGTATATTTGGCTCAATGCCAAAAATGTGCAGGATTCTATGTGGGAAAGACTGAGCGTAGATTACGTGAGCGAATCTATGAACATCAATATGCTATTAGCAGAGAAAAACAGGACAATGCCCTAGCCAAGCACATCACCATGTATCACGACCATTCCTTTAAATTTTTAGTGATTGATCAGATCCATGAAAATAAGAGAGGGGCTCCATTACATTTACTTCTGGAGGGGTCAGAATTAAGATGGCAGATTAGGCTTAACGCTTATGTATTACCTGGACTTAATGATGGCTGCTCTATTAGCAGTCTATTAAAATTGAGAAACCTGTCCAGATAAGCTATTAGCCCCAACAGGCTAGTGCTGTTTGTCAATACTTAAATTTTATACCACCTACATATATACACACAATGTTTTTTATTTTACTATCATTTATTATTATATTACATATATACCTTTTTTTTATATTTTTATTATTTTTTATTTATATACTTGTAACTTTCTAATAATTGTTGTTTAAACATATAAGAATATTTAGTATTTAGTTTATGCTAGCTTAGAGTGGTCAATTTTTAAATCACAGTTTCCAATTTATGTGAGTTTTATAGTGACTTTCAGTCACTTTCTATGTCTTTAAAACTATATGCTTTTTTAAATGATTGATTGAATAATTGATTGTTAACAAGGTGTTCAGCAACTAGAAAAGTTTTGTGTTTGTGGTACTGTGTTGTTTGAAGAAGTCTGCTTATTTAAGCAGACGAAAAGCGCTTCATTAAATTCCAGTTTGTCCTGTGGATAGTGGATTTTTTCTCCCCACTGCAGTTGGATTCTTTCATTTTTCTTGGTTTGTGGTCTATTTTTTATCATCACTAATCTGCTTAGCCCCCATACCCCAGGATCTACAAACTACTATGCAAAAATCCTTACAGAACATAGAAAACTACCTCGATAACCATCAACTCATATTAAATCCTAACAAAACCAAGTTAGTTATTTCAATGCTAATGATTGGCAGTAGATTTTTACGTGCTGAGTTGCCAGCCCTGATGCACAACCTTCAACGAAGGTACGCCCATTCACGCATGTCTCCACACAGAAGACGCTCTAGCTGAGAATTGAACAGGACAACGTCTTACTGTGAGGCGACAACGCTACCGCAGCACCACCACCGCAGTATTTGTTTTCAATTATAATAAACCCAAAACATGTCTGAATCCACTTTCAATCCCCTCCACAAACAGAACCAAAATAAAACCCACTAACCAAACCAAACTTCTAGGTGTCACAATTGATGAAAACCCAAGGTTCGATACCCACATCTCCTTCACCATCAAAAAAGGCTAGTCTAAACTATGCACCCTATATTGAATTAAACCTTACCTTAACTTACAGATAGTGCCAGACTAGCCACTGCCCACACACAACTACTCTCCACCCTCCTCTATGGCTACAAACATTCGTAAATCAAACCTAAATAATCTTGGATCATGCTACAGCAAAATTGCCATATTCACTACTGGCCACCTCTACAGACCCTACCACTGCTCACTACTCACACAACTCAAATGGTTAGAACTCCCAAACCTTCTAACACTAAACCAACTGTCCATAGCCCACAAAATAAGACACAAACCAAACGACTGCCCAGAACGGGTTCCTATTAGATGGCCAAAGATGCATTATATCGAATGCGTCTTGGTCGAACTTAAAACGAAAATGCAAAATAGCTAAGCGGCTTTTAAGCAAATTCTTTCCCAGGGAAAGAATTTGCTTGGCCGCTTCCATTACATTGCCGTTTTCGGCACTGTAGTGCGATCTCGAAGTTGGTATATTTAAGTAGGGGGGGTGTGGTGGGCACAGCACTCCACTTTATGTATTATTTCAATTTTTTTTTTCCCCCTTGGAAAATAAATTGCTGTTCTGAGCTTTCGAGATTGTAAGCTTTCGTTTACATGGGTTTGATTATTCATAGTTCGCTTTTTTAAGCATTCGATGATATAATATAGACCCACCCCGAACTTGCCAGTCTAATCCAAACCAACAACAATCATAGATTACTAAGATCACAAATAAACTATTGCTAAAAATTACTCAACCTCACAACGCACAAGGCACTGCCCTCTACTCCCATAAAATTGCCAAACTCTGGAACAGCCCCCCTCAACCAATATCAAAAAAACCCTAGCATTCATAAATTCAAACACATCCTCAAGGAATATCTAGCTAAACACTGGCTCTGCTCGTGTCACAGTCCTGGCTAGGCCACCCACCTCCCCTTTCATCACCCTCTATCACCTAATCCAGCTCTTTCTTACAGCTACAACTACTATCTGCCTTTCACTAACTAGGTTCAACCCTCTATCTCAGTTAGCATTGGAAACACAAATTCTGCTTTGCCTTACAACTACAATGCTCTTTCCTGACAGACTGTATTACACTCTACTCACCACTAGATATACTGTTAATTTGTTTGTGTCTTTCGGTTTTTCCCGGTTAGGGGTCGCCACAGCGGAACTCCGGTCCGCTAATGATTGGTAGTGGATTTTTACGTACCGGGTTACCAGCCCTGACGCACAACCTTCAACGAAGGCATGCCCCATTCATGTATGCTCCACACAGAAGACGCTCTAGCTGAGAATCGAACGGGACAACATCTTGCTATGAGGCGACAATGCTACCGCATATACTGTTAATATTCATCTCAAACTGTACCTTTTAAGTTAAATTTGTGAATTGTAGCTATTTAGTTATTACTATACAGATTTTTCCCTTTGTTCAAATGTTAATAACGTGTGCATCTTTATTGTTCAATACGGTTAATTATATATACGTAGTTATGTACATGTATGTATGGAGCTTTTCTCCCAGGGCCTCCACTGAAAATGGGCCTCATGCCAAGTCAGACATTACCCAGTAAAATGAAAATGAAATAAATAAATAAATAAAACTTGTCAAAAATTCAAGCCCCACACAAGCACTGAGAACACTGCTGTCTCTGTGGAATTGTTCACAGACACCTTATACAATCATGTCAATAAATGCTGTCTCTACCACAAAAAACAAAGCGCCCTGGTGGAATTCCAATATAAATTGATTGTACAAAAATGTATTTATTTATTGACGTTTGTTTACCAGGAAACTCCGAATGAATAATTTTATCCATTTCAACATATGCCTGGGGAGAAAAGCTCAACAAATTAACGAACAGAAAATATACATAGATAAGTGAAAACTGACATCATATTACAATAGATTATAAATATACAGATTAATACACATGGCATGTAGAATAATACAAATAAACCATCATGAAAACAATATAACTATAATATGTAGCACTGAAATGTGTTGACATGTTGTAAGTGTGAGAATTTATTACTGCCTCATAAAGCAAATGTCAGAGTGGATAAGGAGGAGGAGAGGGTGAGAAATAAGTTTTTGTTAGAGGTAATATGCGGAGTAGATACGGGAGAAAGGAGAAATAGAGAGTAAAAGCATGATTAAGAGTAAGGGAAATAACAGTAGGAGAAATTAACACTGGAACAGTAGAGATAAGCTGAGATAGGATAAATAACTGCTCGTCCAACAAGGATATACAAAGATGAAACCACAATTTATTGTAGAACAATAACACATCCAGGTTTAGCGCTTTCGACTGAGCACCAGTCTTCCTCAGAACAAAAAACTACTAAAATCCTTGCATATTTATACACATCAATTAATTGCTTAATAGTATAATTGATGAAAAAAGTCCGCCAAAAAAATTAAAGAGACAAGACTTCTTATACTTACATCTATATAACAACCTATGAACTATTTCACCTGTAAAATACATACACATTAAATAAACATAAATAAAAATACTAACTATATAAATGTAAAAATCAATAATTCAGAATAACAACCATTTGTACATTTAAAATATATGCATATACATAATAATATACTTGTGGGTGCAATGTGTAACTAACTCACCCTACCCACTCAAATCTTATATATCTAAATAATAGATGGAAATGAGTATGGTCATGAATATAATGTAAGGCCACATATCTATTAATTGAATATATACGTGGGCTGACAGGGGAGTATAAAAAAACAATTATGAGGCTAAAGCTAAAAAAGGTTTGATACTTATAAACTCATTTAAGCCAGGCGGTCTCGTAGAATCAGTTGAGATTTGCCATTTACTCTCCAATTGGGCCAATTTCATTTTCCAATTACCTCCGAAGGGTGTATCAATTACTTGATCAATAATAGAAAAAACAAAGTTGTGTTCTTCTCCCTTCTCTGCTATGTGCCTATATAATGCATTTTTGGTGTCACATTTGCCTATCTTATATATGTGTTCATAAATGCGTTTTTTCAGCTGCCTTTCCGTCTTCCCTATATAGTGTGCATTGCATTTTGTACATACGGCAATATAAACCACCTGCTTGGTGTAACAATTACCTGTCCTACATTTGATGGTAGTATGACATATATCATCCAATTTTATAATCTTGGTTGAATTAATATATTTACATTGCCGGCATCTTCCACATTTGGATGTACCTTTGTATGTATTAAGAACTTGTTTGTTGTGACTGGCTTTCACTAATAACAACTTCATATTAGGGGATGTCTTCTACACACATCTGGGTTTGGTTCCTAGTATACCCTCCAATTCCATGATGGTTAATGTATTCCAGTATCTCTCTAGAATTTCCTTAATCATGTCAGTATTAGGTGTATAGGTGAGTATACACACCCTTCCAGATGTGTCATTGTCACGACATGTCTGTTGCTCCATTCTATAACAACCCAGCAAGGGTTTGTACTTGATTCCCCATTCATTATATACATAATTGATTACATCCATAACCATTTTGTCTGGGTATGCTCTACTAGTAAACATGTCCTTGATAACATTTAATTCAAGTTCCAAGATATGCTTATTGGATGACATTCTCGCTGCACGTATGCATTGCCCTTTGATGACATTTTTGAAAATATAAGGGGGATGATTACTACTGAAATGGACATAATCATTCGAAAATGTAGGTTTCCTGTAAATCCTGGATGTAAATCCACTTGAATCCTGACTCAATAATACATCTAAATATGAAATTTCATTTTTACTATAATTATGAGTAAATTTTAAGAAATCTACTATATTATTGATGTACTGCATAAATTTGTGTAATCTTTCCACTGATGCTTTCCACAAAATGAAGATATCATCCAAATATCTAACATATAAAACTATGTCTTGAAAGAATTCACTTTTGAACACATATTCGGATTCCCAATCCGCCATCACTAAATTAGCAAAAATGGGAGCACACGCTGCTCCCATAGCTACTCCCTTAGTCTGTCTGAAAAACTCCCCTTGGCATGAAATATAATTATAATCTAGTACTAGTGACATCATGTCACAGATTAGGCATACTTTTTCCCATGAAAAATCGCTATATTTCTTCAAACTTCTCTCAAAACATTCCAGGCCCTCATCCTTAGGTATGCTGGAAAAACGATCAATGACGTCTACAGTCAAAAATATTAAGTTCGGATTCCATTTATCGTTGGTTGTTTCCCCCAGAAATCTCCACGAATCTTTCATAATATGGGGAATATTGTCATACACTTTCTTGAGCCATCTATCTATCAATTTCCCAATATTAAAGGTTTTAGACCTGGATCCCGAGACAATCAGGCGAAAAGGTGGATGTTCAATAGATTTATGCACCTTAGGTATTCCAACCAGTTTAGCCAGCACTGGATAATCCGTTTTCAAAAAGGAATAAGTGTCGTTGGATATTCTGTTGTCAATAAGATATTCTTCTATAATGAGATCAATACGCTTGTGTCCTATATTAATTTGGTTCAATGAGATGTTTTCATAATTCCCTGTATTGTATAATATCTCATGTAATTCCTGATAGTATTCGTTCGTATAATATATCACGGCTCCACCTCCTTTATCGGGTTTCATCACCCTGATTTCTTTATTATTCAAAATATCTTGTAGGCTTTTTCTTTCTTGTGAAGTCAAATTATCAACAGTACCATGTCCATGAATTTTCATTTTATTGTGTATCCAATAAATGTCATTGCATACCAATTGTTCAAAATTGTGAATGTGTGGATTAGTGATGGGTATATAGGTACTCTTCACACAAAGCTCTGTACCAGCTATCTTATTACCCCCTTTAATGGTACCCTTGTTTATATTTTTATCATCTTCGTTGACTTTATCAAATTGCACGGCTAAATTCAGCTTCCTACAGTACATTTTGACCTCCTTGATATTATCCACCAGGTCCCATCCTGTCATGGGTATAAACTTCATCCCTTTACTTAACAGTTTGGCCCAAGCAATATCTATCTCAATGTCTGTATAATTAAAAACTTTAAATCCTTCAAATAATATAATTTCTGGTCTTTGTACCTTATTAATCTCTGTATCCACACTCAGGTTTATACCATCTATGACATCATTATTGTTACCATTGTCTCCTATGTTAAAATCAGGTGTATAGTTGAGAGGGGTAGCTGGTATATTACTAACTGATGGATTCACTTTCTGTACCATTGTTTTTGTGTGTTCCATGCTGGATGGAATCTTCCACCCTGAAAATTTTCCTCCCTAAAAGAGTTCTTCGCCTGTTTCCTCTTGAGTGGATTTTTATATACTTCTGTAACCTTATAGCTTGGCCAAATATAGGCTCTATCATTTTTGTATGCTTCTATGTCACGTGTCATTTTCCTATTTTTCCTCTCCACTATACTATGTACATTATTTTCAGCATACGTATACTGTTTCATATACAGCTCTTTCCAACACTCATAATCCTGATGTTGGGTGATGGTATGATTCATATGTTCCAATTCATCTGATAACTTAATTAATTTACCATCTTGATGCTTAATTAATAATTTCATGTAATCATAACCAAACCCGTCAAATAATTCATTAAAATCCTTAATAACTTCAGTTGTGTATTTAATACCCAAAGGTAATTTAAAAAATCTGAGACCTTTCGGTACTATTTTATGCTTTAAACAATTAGATAAAAAATTACAATCAATTTTGGTATTTTTATAAGCCACTAGTTTTTTACCAAAATCAAAAATAAGTTCCTTCAATGAAGTATATAAAACCTCTGTATTAGAACATCTGCCTTTAACATTTTCCATGTCAGTATTAAAAAAATCATGGCTATCAGTTAAAAATTGTTCAAAAAGATTGTCATTCATACACTTCCTGCCATTACATTTCTTACCGTTTGCATGGTATACATAGTCAACAGATTTAACATGAAAGTGGCTTTTAAGTGGGCTAGAAATAGCCTGTACAAAATTGTCTGTAACAGTACCTTTTTCTTGATTGTATTGTTTATTCTATTACTGGTGTATTTTTTCACAAAATATTCTCCTTAGGCGAGCACCCTTGTGCTGTTTATCCGCTCGCAGTTTACATAGACTAAAATCAAAAGTACAATCCTGTTCAGTAATGGTGTCATGCTGTTCCCGCAGTAAATGGTCATCTCCATTATGCACTAAGTCCAATGCCGTTATGCTATCGGTCCTACCACGCTCGGCGATGTTGATACTAACAAAAGATGCAGGATTGTGATCGAAGACACCATCTGTGTCTCTTAGGGCTCTTGGAAAGCCCACATCAGGAGTACAAACATCACCGCATCCATGCGGTTTAGATCTCGGACTGCGCGCATGCGCATCAGGTAACTCGCCTACGCCATTGACGTCTGCTTCTTCCTCGGACCGGACCGGTACAAGGTGTGCTGTGACAATCTCCGAGGAAGCACAAGAGTTGTTCTCTTTATGTTTGATGTTCATAACCAATTCAGAAACCAATGCCAAAAGATTGTGCACTTCACCCTGAAGTGCAGTCAGATCCGCTCTTAATTCACGAATATCCTTCTGCGACAATAAAGCAGTGGGAGAATCCATCTTCTCAGCCATCCGACAAACGACCCAAAATCAGCTGAGAGCAAGCAACACTGGAACAGTAGAGATAAGCTGAGATAGGATAAATAACTGCTCGTCCAACAAGGATATACAAAGATGAAACCACAATTTATTGTAGAACAATAACACATCCAGGTTTAGCTCTTTCGACTGAGCACCAGTCTTCCTCAGAACAAAAACTACTAAAATCCTTGCATATTTATACACATCAATTAATTGCTTAATAGTATAATTGATGAAATTTCCGAATGATTATGTCCATTCCAGTAGTAATCATCCCCCTTATATTTTCAAAAATGCCATCAAAGGGCAATGCATACGTGCAGCGAGAATGTCATCCAATAAGCATATCTTGGAACTTGAATTAAATGTTATCAAGGACATGTTTACTAGTAGAGCATACCCAGACAAAATGGTTATGGATGTAATCAATTATGTATATAATGAATGGGGAATCAAGTACAAACCCTTGCTGGGTTGTTATAGAATGGAGCAACAGACATGTCGTGACAATGACACATCTGGATGGGTGTGTATACTCACCTATACACCTAATACTGACATGATTAAGGAAATTCTAGAGAGATACTGGAATACATTAACCATCATGGAATTGGAGGGTATACTAGGAACCAAACCCAGATGTGTTTTAAGACAGCCCCTAATATGAAGTTGTTATTAGTGAAAGCCAGTCACAACAAACAAGTTCTTAATACATACAAAGGTACATCCAAATGTGGAAGATGCCGGCAATGTAAATATATTAATTCAACCAAGATTATAAAATTGGATGATATATGTCATACTACCATCAAATGTAGGACAGGTAATTGTTACACCAAGCAGGTGGTTTATATTGCCGTATGTACAAAATGCAATGCACACTATATAGGGAAGACGGAAAGGCAGCTGAAAAAACGCATTTATGAACACATATATAAGATAGGCAAATGTGACACAAAATGCGTTATATAGGCACATAGCAGAGAAGGGAGAAGAACATAACTTTGTTTTTTCTATTATTGATCAAGTAATTGATACACCCTTCGGAGGTAATTGGAAAATGAAATTGGCCCAATTGGAGAGTAAATGGCAAATCTTAACTGATTCTACGAGACCGCCTGGCTTAAATGAGTTTATAAGTATCAAACCTTTTTTAGCTTTAGCCTCATAATTGTTTTTAGATACTCCCCTGTCAGCCCACGTATATATTCAATTAATAGATATGTGGCCTTACATTATATTCATGACCATACTCATTTCCATCTATTATTTAGATATATAAGATTTGAGTGGGTAGGGTGAGTTAGTTACACATTGCACCCACAAGTATATTATTATGTATATGCATATATTTTAAATGTACAAATGGTTGTTATTCTGAATTATTGATTTTTACATTTATATAGTTAGTAGTTTTATTTATGTTTATTTAATGTGTATGTATTTTATAGGTGAAATAGTTCATAGGTTGTTATATAGATGTAAGTATAAGAAGTCTTGTCTAATTTTTTTGGCGGACTTTTTTCATCAATTATACTATTAAGCAATTAATTGATGTGTATAAATATGCAAGGATTTTAGTAGTTTTTTGTTCTGAGGAAGACTGGTGCTCAGTCGAAAGCGCTAAACCTGGATGTGTTATTGTTCTACAATAAATTGTGGTTTCATCTTTGTATATCCTTGTTGGACGAGCAGTTATTTATCCTATCTCAGCTTATCTCTACTGTTCCAGTGTTGCTTGCTCTCAGCTGATTTTGGGTCGTTTGTCGGATGGCTGAGAAGATGGATTCTCCCACTGCTTTATTGTCGCAGAAGGATATTCGTGAATTAAGAGCGGATCTGACTGCACTTCAGGGTGAAGTGCACAATCTTTTGGCATTGGTTTCTGAATTGGTTATGAACATCAAACATAAAGAGAACAACTCTTGTGCTTCCTCGGAGATTGTCACAGCACACCTTGTACCGGTCCGGTCCGAGGAAGAAGCAGACGTCAATGGCGTAGGCGAGTTACCTGATGCGCATGCGCGCAGTCCAAGATCTAAACCGCATGGATGCGGTGATGTTTGTACTCCTGATGTGGGCTTTCCAAGAGCCCTAAGAGACACATATGGTGTCTTCGATCACAATCCTGCATCTTTTGTTAGTATCAACATCGCCGAGCGTGGTAGGACCGATAGCATAACGGCATTGGACTTAGTGCATAATGGAGACGACCATTTACTGCGGGAACAGCATGACACCATTACTGAACAGGATTGTACTTTTGATTTTAGTCTATGTAAACTGCGAGCGGATAAACAGCACAAGGGTGCTCGCCCTAAGGAGAATATTTTTGTGAAAAAATACACCAGTAATAGAATAAACAATACACCGAAGAAAAAAGGTACTGTTACAGACAATTTTGTACAGGCTATTTCTAGCCCACTTAAAAGCCACTTTCATGTTAAATCTGTTGACTATGTATACCATGCAAACAGTAAGAAATGTAATGGCAGGAAGTGTATGAATGACAATCTTTTTGAACAATTTTTAACTGATAGCCATGATTTTTTTAATACTGACATGGAAAATGTTAAAGGCAGATGTTCTAATACAGAGGTTTTATATACTTCATTGAAGGAATTTATTTTTGATTTTGGTAAAAAAAATAGTGGCTTATAAAAATACCAAAATTGATTGTAATTTTTTATCTAATTGTTTAAAGCATAAAATAGTACCGAAAGGTCTCAGATTTTTTAAATTACCTTTGGGTATTAAATACACAACTGAAGTTATTAAGGATTTTAATTAATTATTTGACGGGTTTGGTTATGATTACATGAAATTATTAATTAAGTACCAAGATGGTAAATTAATTAAGTTATCAGATGAATTGGAACATATGAATCATACCATCACCCAACATCAGGATTATGAGTGTTGGAAAGAGCTGTATATGAAACAGTATACGTATGCTGAAAATAATGTACATAGTATAGTGGAGAGGAAAAATAGGAAAATGACACGTGACATAGAAGCATACAAAAATGATAGAGCCTATATTTGGCCAAGCTATAAGGTTACAGAAGTATATAAAAATCCACTCAAGAGGAAACAGGCGAAGAACTCTTTTAGGGAGGAAAATTTTCAGGGTGGAAGATTCCATCCAGCATGGAACACACAAAAACAATGGTACAGAAAGTGAATCCGTCAGTTAGTAATATACCAGCTACCCCTCTCAACTATACACCTGATTTTAACATAGGAGACAATGGTAACAATAATGATGTCATAGATGGTATAAACCTGAGTGTGGATACAGAGATTAATAAGGTACAAAGACCAGAAATTATATCATTTGAAGGATTTAAAGTTTTTAATTATACAGACATTGAGATAGATATTGCTTGGGCCAAACTGTTAAGTAAAGGGATGAAGTTTATACCCATGACAGGATGGGACCTGGTGGATAATATCAAGGAGGTCAAAATGTACTGTAGGAAGCTGAATTTAGCCGTGCAATTTGATAAAGTCAACGAAGATGATAAAAATATAAACAAGGGTACCATTAAAGGGGTAATAAGATAGCTGGTACAGAGCTTTGTGTGAAGAGTACCTATATACCCATCACTAATCCACACATTCACAATTTTGAACAATTGGTATGCAATGACATTTATTGGATACACAATAAAATGAAAATTCATGGACATGGTACTGTTGATAATTTGACTTCACAAGAAAGAAAAAGCCTACAAGATATTTTGAATAATAAAGAAATCAGGGTGATGAAACCCGATAAAGGAGGTGGAGCCGTGATATATTATACGGACGAATACTATCAGGAATTACATGAGATATTATACAATACAGGGAATTATGAAAACATCTCATTGAACCAAATTAATATAGGACACAAGCGTATTGATCTCATTATAGAAGAATATCTTATTGACAACAGAATATCCAACGACACTTATTCCTTTTTGAAAACGGATTATCCAGTGCTGGCTAAACTGGTTGGAATACCTAAGGTGCATAAATCTATTGAACATCCACCTTTTCGCCTGATTGTCTCGGGATCCAGGTCTAAAACCTTTAATATTGGGAAATTGATAAATAGATGGCTCAAGAAAGTGTATGACAATATTCCCCATATTATGAAAGATTCGTGGAGATTTCTGGGGGAAATAACCAACGATAAATGGAATCCGAACTTAATATTTTTGACTGTAGACGTCATTGATCTTTTTTCCAGCATACCGAAGGATGAGGGCCTGGAATGTTTTGAGAGAAGTTTGAAGAAATATAGCGATTTTTCATGGGAAAAAGTATGCCTAATCTGTGACATGATGTCACTAGTACTAGATTATAATTATATTTCATGCCAAGGGGAGTTTTTCAGACAGACTAAGGGAGTAGCTATGGGAGCAGCGTGTGCTCCCATTTTTGCTAATTTAGTGATGGCGGATTGGGAATCCGAATATGTGTTCAAAAGTGAATTCTTTCAAGACATAGTTTTATATGTTAGATATTTGGATGATATCTTCATTTTGTGGAAAGCATCAGTGGAAAGATTACACAAATTTATGCAGTACATCAATAATACAGTAGATTTCTTAAAATTTACTCATAATTATAGTAAAAATGAAATTTCATATTTAGATGTATTATTGAGTCAGGATTCAAGTGGATTTACATCCAGGATTTACAGGAAACCTACATTTTCGAATGATTATGTCCATTTCAGTAGTAATCATCCCCCTTATATTTTCAAAAATGTCATCAAAGGGCAATGCATACGTGCAGCGATCCAATAAGCATATCTTGGAACTTGAATTAAATGTTATCAAGGACATGTTTACTAGTAGAGCATACCCAGACAAAATGGTTATGGATGTAATCAATTATGTATATAATGAATGGGGAATCAAGTACAAACCCTTGCTGGGTTGTTATAGAATGGAGCAACAGACATGTCGTGACAATGACACATCTGGAAGGGTGTGTATACTCACCTATACACCTAATACTGACATGATTAAGGAAATTCTAGAGAGATACTGGAATACATTAACCATCATGGAATTGGAGGGTATACTAGGAACCAAACCCAGATGTGTTTTTAAGACAGCCCCTAATATGAAGTTGTTATTAGTGAAAGCCAGTCACAACAAACAAGTTCTTAATACATACAAAGGTACATCCAAATGTGGAAGATGCCGGCAATGTAAATATATTAATTCAACCAAGATTATAAAATTGGATGATATATGTCATACTACCATCAAATGTAGGACAGGTAATTGTTACACCAAGCAGGTGGTTTATATTGCCGTATGTACAAAATGCAATGCACACTATATAGGGAAGACGGAAAGGCAGCTGAAAAAACGCATTTATGAACACATATATAAGATAGGCAAATGTGACACCAAAAATGCGTTATATAGGCACATAGCAGAGAAGGGAGAAGAACACAACTTTGTTTTTTCTATTATTGATCAAGTAATTGATACACCCTTCGGAGGTAATTGGAAAATGAAATTGGCCCAATTGGAGAGTAAATGGCAAATCTTAACTGATTCTACGAGACCGCCTGGCTTAAATGAGTTTATAAGTATCAAACCTTTTTTAGCTTTAGCCTCATAATTGTTTTTATATACTCCCCTGTCAGCCCACGTATATTCAATTAATAGATATGTGGCCTTACATTATATTCATGACCATACTCATTTCCATCTATTATTTAGATATATAAGATTTGAGTGGGTAGGGTGAGTTAGTTACACATTGCACCCACAAGTATATTATTATGTATATGCATATATTTTAAATGTACAAATGGTTGTTATTCTGAATTATTGATTTTTACATTTATATAGTTAGTATTTTTATTTATGTTTATTTAATGTGTATGTATTTTATAGGTGAAATAGTTCATAGGTTGTTATATAGATGTAAGTATAAGAAGTCTTGTCTCTTTCATTTTTTTGGCGGACTTTTTTCATCAATTATACTATTAAGCAATTAATTGATGTGTATAAATATGCAAGGATTTTAGTAGTTTTTTGTTCTGAGGAAGACTGGTGCTCAGTCGAAAGCGCTAAACCTGGATGTGTTATTGTTCTACAATAAATTGTGGTTTCATCTTTGTATATCCTTGTTGGACGAGCAGTTATTTATCCTATCTCAGCTTATCTCTACTGTTCCAGTGTTGCTTGCGCTCAGTAGGAGAAATTAAAACAATGGAAAGGAGAGAGAGGGTGTAATGTGGGTATTAGAGGAGAAGGAGCTGAAATCGTTAGCCAGGAGAACACGTGCAAAGTCAGGAATCAAAGGGGAATTCTTTTAGTGGCAGTTTAAATAAAACTGTTGCCCTGACTGGTACAGGCTTTGTATTCCAGACTTTTGCTACACAGTGTGAGCACAGACTTTGACTGCAGTGTTTGCAAGGCTTACAGATGTCAAGTAGATTTCTATCAGATCACCTAAGGTTATGATTTGGCTGGTAGTGGTAAAGAATTGTATTTACAGCTGGGCAGGAAGTGGGAGTTAAAATAATTCTGTGTGTTTACCCTCGATTGAAAATAGTAAAATATTAAAAGCAATCAACTTAACTATTAAATCAATTTCCCTCCAAAAGTTAGCTTTTACTCAACTTATGATACTCAATAATGCTTATTATACGCGTCTTAGCTTGCAAAAATTTAACTCTAAAAATTATCCTAAATGCCCACACTATAAAAATGAAACTGCAGATCTCCTTCATATGTTCTGGAGCTGTAAGTGTATATATAAACTATGGAATTCCTTGAAACTACAACTGCAGAAGGTGGGTTATCAAACTTCCACGCTTTCCTGGGAATTTACTATATTACATATTCCCCCAAATGATCTAACTAGATCCCAATTGACCATACTTATGAATATCTTTTTGTTAATGAAACTCTATATAGCAACTAATTGGTTGAATCCATCGCAAACTTCATGGGACAACTTTAAGAATCTAGCGATAAAACACATACTAGCCCACAAATTACTAATCAATGATCATACCAAACATATAAATAATCTGAAGATCTGGGAACAAATTTTTAACATTATATTGGCTTAATGTGTGGAACCCAGGATAACCCTTGGATATTAATACTATAAAGTAAACTTTAATAGTAATCAAATTATTGTTAGATATAATATCTATTGTCTAGACTCTTCAGATGTCTTTTCTTGTGTTAAAATGAAAGCATTCATCTATATAGTGTACATATGTTGTAGGATTGTTTTTTGTAGTATTGTTTGGAAACTACCTGTGTATATCATGCTCAAATATGTGTATGAACAATTGTAAAAGTAAAAAAGAATTATTATTGAAAAAAAATAATTCTGTGTGTTGAGAAGATAGTATAATTTACTTAGTGGGATAATTCTGACCAATTTAGAGTTTTTAGTGGAGAACGTGTATTGTACAGCGGTGGTGGTGCTGCGGTAACATTGTCGCCTCACAGTTAGACGTTGCCCGTTCGATTCTCAGTTAGAGCGTCTTCTGTGTGTCGACATGCATGAATGGGCATTCGTTTGTTGAAGGTTGTGCGTTAGGCCTGGCAAGCCGGCACGTGAAAATCTACTGCCAATCATTAGCGGACCGGAGTTCCGCTGTGGCGACCCCTAACCGGGAAAAGCCGAAAGACCAAACAATAAGTGGAGAACGTGTATTAATTGCAAATTTAGCTACCTTGTTGTAACAGTATTCTAGTTCATATTTTAGGGTGCCCTAAAGGTTTGTCAAGATGGGAGATAGGTAGTGACAAGAGTGATTCTGGTGGATGCAGTAAGGAATTGTATGCCTCTATATAGAATTCATAGTTCTTTTGCAAGTTTTTTTTTTAATATTGCTCTGTATATGGGGATCATATTTCAGGTTAACATCTATTGCAACTCCCAGAGGTTTTGTATGGGGCACTTCAATTGTCGTATTATTTAGGGGTGTGGAAGTTATGTCTCTCACAGGTAAGTGAGTTGAGGAAAAAATGAGTATGGTTTTCTTTGGATTAAATGTTGGTGTTTACAAAGCCATTGCTCAATAGAGTTAAGGCCATGTTGTGTTATCTTCTAAGTTTTCGGGATTGTATGAGAGACAGATAAAGGTAGAATTGCCTGCACACTGTACTAGGAATGCTTGTTGCATAGAAGTATGAAGATTATTTATCTTCTTTTTCTTTCGGCTGTACCCATTAGGGGTCGCCACAGTGGATCATCTGTTTCCATTTCTTCCTGCCCTCTGCATATTGCTCTGTCACACCAACCACCTGCATGTCCTCTCTCACCACATCCATAAACCTTATCTTAGGCCTTCCTCTTAACTGGCAGCTTCATCCTTAGCATCCTTTTCCCAATATAACCAGCATCCCTCCTCAGCACATGTCCAAACCAATGCAATCTCGCCTCTCTGGTTTTGTCTCCAAACCTTCCAACCTGGGCTGACCCTCTAATATACTTATTCCTAATCCTGTCTACCCTCATCACACCCAGTGCAAATCTTAACATCTTTAACTCTGCCACATCCAGCTCTGACTCCTGCCTTTTTGTCAATGCCACTGTCTCCAAACCATGCAACATAGCTGGTCTCACTACCCTCTTGTAGACCTTCCCTTTCACTCTTACTGGTACTCGTCGGTCACAAATCACTCCTGACACTGTTCTCCTCCCACACCACCCTGTCAGTCCTCTCTTCTTCACCTCTCTTCCACACTCGCCATTTCTCTGAAATTTTGAGCCCAAGTATTTAAACTCATCCTTCACCAACTCTGCTCCCTGCATCCTCACCATTCTTCTATCCTCTCTCTCATTCACACACATATATTCTGTCTTAGTCCTGCTGACCTTCATTCCTCTCCTCTCTAGAGCATATCTCCACCTCTCCAGGGTCTCCTCAACCTGTTCCTTACTCTCACTACATATCACAATGTCATCTGCAAACATCATAGTCCATGGGGACTCCTGTCTGTCAACCTGTCCATCACCACTACAAATAAGAAAGGGCTCAGAGCTGATCCTTGATGTAATCCCACCTCCACCTTAAATGCATCTGTCACTCCCACTGCAGATCTCACCGCTGTCACACTACCCTTGTACATATCCTGTACCACTCTTACATACTTCTCTGCCACTCCTGACTTCCTCATACAATACCACAACTCCTCTCTAGGCACCCTGTCAAAGACACAATGCAACTCCTTCTGACCTTCTCTGTACTTCTTCATCAACACTCTCAGAGCAAGCATCACATCTGTAGTGCTCTTTCCTGGCATGAAGATTATTTATAAAGTTATGAAATAGAAGAGGACCAAACAGACACTTGTATTAATGGGTAGATAAGGGAAAGAGTAGAATTCCATTTGCACACCCGATAATATTTTGACAAGTAATTATTAAGCCACTGAAGAGTAAGCAGGTTGTGAGATACGTATTGCAGACTGTTGTAGTTAACATTTTTTTTTTTTTTGAGACACAGTGTCAAGAACATTTGATAAGTCAGGAAATAAGGAAGATAAAAGTTTACCTCTGTCCCTGGATTTATTTATGAAACCTGTAAAAGCCATAGGTTCATAGGTTGGTACTAGGCTATCAGCCCTAGGGCCTATACAAGCCTAGCCATAACAATTCCCTGGCTATTTCTTCCCACACTATTTACTTCCCTGGACCCTTGGGTGCAGTTGTTGTTTTATGAGAGGCCTAATACTATACTGAGTGGTGGTGGTGGTTGTCTTTCGGCTTTTCCCGGTTAGGGGTCGCCACAGCGGAACTCAGGTACGCTAATGATTGGGAGTAGATTTTTACGTGTAGAGTTGCCAGCTCTGACGCATAACCTTCAACGAAGGTACACCCATTCACGCATGTCTCCACACAGAAGACGCTCTAGCTGAGAATCGAATGGGACAGCGTCTTACTGTGAGGCGACAAAGCTACCACAGCACCACCAGTCTAATACCATATTGAGTAATAAGAAGTTATGTTCTTACCATAACGTTCCATGTTAGTTGTCTTCTTCTCGCCTTCTTTCTTGCTGGATGGGTTCGGAGCCAATCCTCGGCTCCGACTCGGCCTATACTATAGCTCGAGAGCTATTTTTACCGGCTCGAGGCAGCCCTATAACCCACAATACCATGCGCTAACTCCCCAGATCTCGTTTGGAAGCTAAGACATAGTATAAATAGTATAAATATATTATTATAATCCTCATTTGCAAGTACGGACTCCCTACTAGTAACACTAAGGATACGGGGAAACCGTAACATGTTGTATCTCCAGAAATGGAAGGACTCAGAGACCTCAAGTCTGTCCAGGCTAGGGGGCAGGAGGGAGTGACGCAAGAAAGAAGGCGAGAAGAAGACAACTAACATGGAACGTTATGGTAAGAACATAACTTCTTAATGTTAAGTTGTCATTCTAGCCTTCATTCTTGCTGGATGGGACAGCGTCCCTAGCACCTTAGTCCTGGGTGGCTCAATGGAACAGACTCCTAAGTACAGTGGAACCAAAGTCAGCTCTATTTCTGGAGGCTATACCAAGCTTGTAATGGGCAATAAAGGTATGTTTGGAAGCCCATGTAGCTGCTGCACATATGGCATCTAATGGTAACCTTGCTTGAAAGGCCGTTGATAGTGCCCTGGTTGAATGAGCCTTAGGCCTAGACGGAAGTTGCCTGTGTCTCAACTCATAGACAAAGGTAATAATAGATGTCAACCATCTGGAAAGAGTAACCTTTGATAGTGGAAGCCCTTTCTTTCCTGCAGCATAAGACAGAAAGAGCTGGTCTGACTTTCTGAGTTGTTTTGTCCTGTCTAGATAATACTGTAGTTGGCGATGAACATCCAATGAATGTAATTTCTGTTCAGCCCTGTTGGAATAGTCTGGGAAGAAGACAGGCAAGTCAATGGAGTGGTTTAGATTTGCTTCAGAGGACACTTTCGGTAGGAAGGAAGGGTTTGTTCCGAAAGTTACCCTGTCTTTGTGAAAGACCAAATAAGGGGGATGGACTGACAAGGCTTGAAGTTCCGATACCCTTCTGGCAGATGTTATGGCTACTAAAAACAGAGTTTTCCAAGAAAGAAGCTTGAGGGAGCAAGAAGCTGCAGGTTCAAAGGGAAGCAGAATCAATGAGGTTAGAACTAAATTCAAATCCCATTGTGGGGGCGGATCCTTAACTGGAGGTCTAAGCAAAAAGATGCCCTTGAGAAAGGCTTTACAGAGTTTGTGGGACATAATATTTGCTTCTGAGAGCCCCACATGAAAATTAGCAATGGTCGCTAATTGTACCCTGATAGTGGCTGACGATGACCCTGAATGAAAGAGTTCCGCCAGAAAGTCTAGAACCTTATGAATGGGTGCATGAAAAGGATCTAAGGACCTAGCTTGTGCCCAGAGCAAAAAACATTTCCATTTACTCGTATACGTCTTCTTAGTATTGGACTTATGGGAAGCCAGAATGATATGATGAACAGGAGGAGAAATAAGGGGAAGCCTGGCTATGGCTGGAAGTGGAGCAACCAAGCTGTGAGGTTGAGGGAATGAAGAGACTGATGCAGCTTGCCCGTGAGATGGGTCAACAGATCCGGAAGGGGTTCCAGATGACAAGGCTGTTCCAGTAGGTAACTGTGCAGGAACAGAAACCATACTTGTCGAGGCCAAAACGGAGCAATGAGGATCATTTTGGATCTCAATGTGATTGCTTTCTGAATTAATTGTGGGATCAATGGTAAGGGAGGAAAGGCATATAGAAGACCCCGGGGCCAATCGTGAACAAGAGCGTCTCTGGGGGGATGGCCTGGTAGAGAAAGAGTGTGAAGAAGTCGAGGCACTTGCTGTTTTGAGGAGTTGCGAAAAGATCGCAGCAAGGCTGGCCCCACTTCTGAAATATTCTGTCTGCTACCGCTTGATTTAGAGACCACTCGTGAGGCATGAGAATAGTTCTGCTCAATCTGTCCGCTATGACGTTGGGCTTCACGGGGATGTGCATTGCTATCAGAAACAGTTGAGAGGAAATCGCCCATTGCCAAAGTCTGAGTGCTTCTCGACATAGGGAGTAGGACTTTGTTCTGCCCTGCTTGTTTATGTACCACACCACAGACATATTGTCCATTTGAATTGCTATAGTCCCTGTGGGAAGAGATCTCTGAAGGGCTTGCAACGTTAAAAGCACCGCCCTCATCTCCAGGACATTTATGTGCAGGTGGTGTTCTAATTGTTGCCATATGCCCTGGACCGTCCTGCCCTGATAATGCCCCCCCACCCAATCAGGGAGGCATCCGTTGTCACCGTGGCAACTGGGGGGGGACAAAGGGTCTGCCCTGAAAAAGCTGAGGGGAAACCATCCACCAGGAGAGATGATTCTTGCATGATGGGGTTATCAAGATGTTGTGAATCATTGGGAGCTGTTGAAAGGACCACTGAGAAAACAGCATCCACTGGAGGAGCCTCATGTGGAAGCGGGCTAATGGGAGTAGAAGAATCACCGTTGCCATGAGGCCTAATGCTTTCAGTACTAGCTTGACTTGAACTCTGTTGGGCTGAAACAGGGACTGAACATTCCGCCTTATGTCTGTCACTCTCTGAGGTGGTAAAGTTGCAGACATTTCTGTGGTGTTTAATACAGCGCCTATAAAGTTTATACATTGACAAGGTGACAAGGAGGATTTTGCAAAATTTATAGAAATACCTAGATTGTTGCAAAGTTGAATAGTGTAATCCCTGGCCATTATAAGATGTTGCTTGGTGGTAGCAGAAATGAGCCAGTCGTCTAGATATGGAAACACCTGGAATCCTTTTAGTCTCAGGTGAGCCATGACCACTGCCAAGCATTTGGTGAACACCCGGGGAGCTGTGGTGAGACCAAAGGGCAGTGTTCTGAATTGATAATGACTGGCTCCCAGCCGGAAGCAGAGAAACCTCCTGGAGCGCCTTTGTATCTTTATATGATAGTATGCGTCCTGGAGGTCTAACGAGCACATCCAGTTGTCTCTGCCCAAAAAGGGTAGAATGGACTGCAGTGTTACCATCCGAAATTTTGTCTTTTGTGCAGAGTTGTTCAATCTGCTGAGGTCCAAAATGGGTCTCCAGTCTTTTTTGGTACCAAAAACAATCTGGAGTAGATTCTGGATCCTAGCTGATCTGCTGGGACTGCCTGGATGACTCTTTTTTCTAACAGCTTTTTTATTTCTAGCTGTGCCTAACCCCTTTGTGCAGGTGGTACGTCTGGTAGGGGTCTTGGCGGTTGTACCAGAGGGGAAGTGAAGGGAATTTTGTAACCCTCGGATATGATCTTCTGTACCCATGTGTCTTGGGAGAGGGATTGCCAGGCTTCCGGGTACAGAGATAATCTTCCCACAACTGCCTCCGAAGGCGGACAGTCGGGCAGCTTCTCAGGGATGCTGAAACGGTTGGTCAGGGAAAGATTCCCTGGAACCCTGATTCTGTGGACCTCCTCTGCCCCTGGGGTGGTGTCTGTTATTATTCCCCCCTCTGCCTCTGGGGGGAAATTCACCATGTGCGGCAGGCGCGACTCCCTGTGGTTTGCGGGAACCACATCTTTCCACCCCTCTGTCCCTTAGGATAAGGTCTAGAAGGTGTGGAAAAATGGACTCCCACGGCAGAGAGGGTCTTACCATCTTGCTCGCATCTGGTGAGGGTATTCTTCACCTGAGGTCCAAACAATTCTGAACCATCAAAGGGGGTGTTGGTGAAGGACGCCTTGAAGGGATCGGCAAAGTTACAGAGTCGCATCCAAGCGTGACGTCTCAACGCAACACCTGTGCCAGCGGCCCTACTTGCTCCATCGGCTGCGTAGGAGATAAGCCACATGGAGGAGTTAACAATAGAGTTCAGGGTGGTCAGCTGGGAGTTCATCTTGTCCTGATACCCCGCAGCAGAAGGATTCTGTACAGTTTCACCCAGTTCTTTGAGCAAGTCTCTCTGAAGGCGGGTGAAATTACATAAATAGTTCAGCGATCGCATAGTAAAGGTCGCTGAAGCAAATGTCCGCTTGCCGTACCTGTCCATGGTCCTGGACTCTTTGTTAGGAGGATAAACAGGTACAGAAGGATCAGCCAATTCCTTCTTAGTGGCTGCTGCTACCACCATAGCATCAACTAAAACACCTTTGGTGAGAAAGGATTTGTCCTCTGGTACAGAAATAAATTTAGAGGGCCTCCTAGGGGTAGGTTCCATTGAATCAGGAGTTGCCCACGCCTTTCTAGCCACTACCCTCCATAAGTGGGTCGAAAGAGGGCGACACCCAGGAGGTGGAAGGGCAAGATCCAAAAGCGTCAAGGTAAACAGACTCGTCCTCGGAGGGTTTGAGAGTGGACCAATTTCCCCTCTGTTTTAGGATCTCTAGGATGTCTGAAAAAGAGAAATCCTCAGAGGGGGATCTCAGGGAACCCTCCGACTCATCCAAGTCGGTGTCCGATGTGACAGACTCGGGGGAGTCTATGTGCTTCCTCTTGCACTTTCTTTTCCTAGGTGGTTCCCCTGAAACTTCAGGGGAGGCCTCGGAAGAGGAGGAGACACCCAAAGTGGGTACCCTACGCTTTGGCTCTCTGCTATCAGATGCAGGAGGATGGCCAGAGACTATAACAGGCACTGTAGAGGGAGGAGCTGCAGAACTTAACCTTGGAGTGGACACTGGGTCCAGCACGCTCCTCATCACTTCGAAGGCTCCCCTATCAGGTACCAAGGGTAGTCCTGGCTCCGAAGAGACTCGAACCGCCCCCGGCACCGACAGAGAAGGCTCCAAGAATGATGTCGGGGCTGAACTAACCAGAGCCGAAGCTCCGAGAGGGAGAGCGCGGGGTCGGACAAGGGTCCGATGCCACTCGCCCCCTCGGAGCCGAAAATGGAGTCCCGGCGCCCGGACCTCTCCACGGACAGAACCAATGAAGAGGTCAGAGCCAACGACACCGGAGCCGAAGGTGGGAGTATCGGCTCCGATGTGGGCAAGGTTACGGTTCCAACAAACTCCGGCTCCGAACTCAAAAGGTGAGTCGGAGGAGGAGGAATCGATAGCGGTAACGAAAGAGCCACAGTCCGGTGAGATGGGCTCTGGAGCATTTGGGCTACTGCCTGAGATTTTATGAGCCTACTGACCACCCTCTCAATGTCGTGGTCGGAGAGCCTGGATGACCTAGATGAGTGAGTCCTATGACTCCGCTCCGATAGGAGAGGGGATCTCAGAGCAGATTGGACGGATTCTAGTGAGGAGGATCTAGAGCACTTGCGCGCTGGGGTCGGCTCCGATGCTGGTTTCAGAGCGGATACCACTTTGCCCGCCTCGGATCAAATTGGAACCGATGTCGGAGCCATCTCAATAACGCCAGCCCTCGACTCAGAAGCTGGAGCCGAGGGTTTGGCGGTTTTTGAAGACTTCCCCGAGCCAGACTTGGATGGGGAGTCATCGGGCTTTAACAAGCCCCTTAAGATTAGCTTATTACGCCGCTCCTGCAGGACTCTTGAACTAAAGCCGTGACAGACGGAACAAGAGTCCTGCAAGTGTAAAGGCCCTAAGCAATAGACACAAGAAGTGTGACCATCTGTCAGAGACATTTTCTAACAGCACGAGTCACACTTCTTGAATCCCGAGACCTTAGTGTCTTTGGACATAGTCCTAACAACAGTAAACACAGTAAGCACAGTCAGTCCACACACACACTCAACTTAAAACTAGAAAAAGTTAAGGGAAGTGACTAAACCCACACACTGACACTCTAAGGGGTGGGGAAAACTAAGGTAAAGCCCATAGGCCCAAAGATAAAAATTAACTAAAGAAGGGAAGAAGGGCTACAAAAGGGTTGTAATGAGTAAGACAATCAGTAGGGACCTAACAAAGGGAATCTAACTGGAAAAACTACCTGAAAATTAGTTTTATAGAAAGAATTCTCTTTACTGACCTGAGTAGGTAAAAAAAAAGACAACCTCGCAGCGAAGCAGCAAACGAGATCTGGGGAGTTAGCGCATGGTACTGTGGGTTATAGGGTTGCCTCGAGCCGGTAAAAATAGCTCTCGAGCTATAGTATAGGCCGAGTCAGAGCCAAGGATTGGCTCCGAACCCATCCTGCAAGAATGAAGGCGAGAATAAGAAGTTATGTACCTACCATAACGTTCCATGTTAGTTGTCTTCTCTCGCCTTCTTTCTTGCTTGATGGGTTCGGAGCCGATCCTCGGCTCCGACTCGGCACTTGCTTTAGCTCGAGAACTCCTTTTACCAGCTCGAGGCAGCCCCATATCCCATGATGCAAGGCAGGAAGTACCCAGATCTCGTTTGTTGACAAAAGGGCAATAACACCAAGCATAAAAATACTTCCCAAAGGAAGAAGAAACTTACAGATGGAAAAAGGACCAGGTTGAATGGTCTTTAGCATAATAGTTTCTTATACAAGGTCTGTCCAGGCCAGGGGGAAGGAGGGAGGGTCGCAAGAAAGAAGGCGAGAGAAGACAACTAACATGGAACGTTATGGTAGGTACATAACTTCTTAATGTTAAGTTGTCAATCTCGCCTTCATTCTTGCTTGATGGGACCGCGTCCCTAGCACCTCTATCCTGGGTGGCTCAATGGAACAAACTCTTGAGGACTGTAGAGCCAAAACTGGCTCTGTCCCTGGAGGCCAAGTCCAATTTGTAATGGGAAACAAAAGTGTGAGGAGTGGCCCAAGTGGCCGCTGCACAAATAGTGTCCAAAGGCAGTCTAGCTTGAAAAGCTGTAGAAGTAGCTAAACTCCTAGTTGAATGTGCTTTAGGTTTTGAGCACAGCTGTTTTCCCCTGATCGTATAAATTTCAGTGATGACCGAAGAAAGCCATCTGGACAAAGTCACTTTAGAAACAGGAAGGCCTTTTCTATTAACCGCATAGGAAACAAAAAGTTGAACAGATTTCCTAAATTTTTTGTTCTGTACAAATAATTACTAAGGTGAAGGTGGGCGTCAAGATAAAGTAGCTTTTGTTCAGCTCTATCTGAATAGTTAGGAAAAATACAGGAGATCAATGGATTGATTCAGATTGTTTTTGAAGCGACCTTAGGTAAAAATGATGGATTAGTTCTCAAAGATACTCTGTCTTTGTGAAAAATCAAATAGGGGTCGAACCGAAAGAGCATGAAGTTCAGACACCCTCCTGGCAGATGTAATAGCCACTAGGAATAAAGTTTTCCAAGAAAGATATTTCAGGGAACAAGAAACAGCTGGCTCGAAGGGGAAGAATCAAGGATGTCAGCACTAAATTTAGATCCCACTGAGGAGGAGGATTCCTGATTGGAGGCTTTAGTAGGAAAATTCCTTTCAAGAAGGCCCTGCAGAGCCTATGGGACATAATATTATGATCTGCTATCCCAACATGAAAATTAGAAATAGCAGCCAACTGAACTCTGACTGTGGAAGAAGAGGAGCCTGCATGAAAAATCTCTGCTAAAAGTCCAGAACTGCCTGAACAGGGGCAGTAAAAGGATCAATATTTTGGGCCTTAGCCCAATAAGAGAAACGCTTCCATTTGCTGTGTAAATCCTCCTGGTAGAGGATTTTAGTGAAGTTACTATGATATCTCTAACTGGGTTAGAGATCAAAGGAAGCCTGGCTAGGAAGGAAGTGGAGCAACCATGCTGTGAGGTTGAGAGAAGGGATTGACCGGTGCAGCTGACCGGATTGGTGAATCAGTAGATCTGGCACTGGGTCCAGATGCCACGGCTGCACCAAAAGGTGATGATGAAGGAACGGGAACCAAACTTGTCGAGGCCAGTAAGGGGCAATGAGAATCAATTTGGCTCTCAAAACGGTAGCTTTCTGGATCACCTGAGGGATCAGAGGAAATGGGAGGAAGGCATAAAGAAGTCCCTGGGGCCAATCCTGGGTCAGAGCGTCTCTGGGGATGGCCTGATAGAGGAAGAGCCTGAAGAAGTCTGGAGATTTGCTGTTTTGGGGAGTAGCAAAAGATCGCAACATGGACGACCCCATTCCAGAAAAATCTCTTCCGCTATGGATTGCTTGAGAGACCACTCGTGAGGCATGAGAATAGCTCTGCTCAATCTGTCCGCTATAATGTTGGTTTTCCCAGGGATATGCGTTGCTACCAGAAACCGATGAGAGGAGATCGCCCATTGCCATAGTCTGAGCGCTTCTCGACACAAGGGGTAGGACTTGGTTCCGCCCTGTTTGTTGATATACCAAACTACAGACATGTTGTCTGTGTGGACTGCAATTGTCCCTACGGGAAGAAAGTCGTTGAGGGCTTGCAACGTTAAAAGCACTGCTCTCATCTCCAGGACATTTATGTGCAGATGGTACTCGAACGGTTGCCACGTCCCATGAACCATCCTGCCCTGATAATGACCCCCCCACCCGATCAGGGAGGCATCCGTGGTGACAGTGGCTATCAGGGACGGAGGTACAAAGCATCTGCCTTGGTGAACCTGAGACGATGTGATCCACCAAGCAAGATGTTCTTTGCATGTTTGTGTCACCAGAATCTGGTGACGCATTGGGAGCTGCTGGTATGACCACTGTGTGAACAGCATCCACTGAAGGAGGCGCATGTAGAATCGAGCCAGGGAAGAAGAGTGATGGCCGCAGCCATGAGACCTAATACCTTTAGAACCATTCTGGCCTGTACTTTCTTGCTGGCCAGAATGATCCTGACATGAGTCTGAATGTCTGAAACTCTTTGTTCTGTAAGGGTAGCTGACATCCGAACAGTGTTTAAGTTTGCCTATGAAGGTAATAGACTGGCAGGGCGATAAGGATGACTTTTCAAGTTGACTGAGATGCCCAAATGAGAACAAAGGTCTATTGTGTAATCCCTGGCTTGTATAAGCTGATGCCTGGTGGTGGCTGACAGGAGCCAGTCGTCGAGATACGGAAACACCTGGAATCCTTGACGTCTCAGGTGAGCCGTGACCACTGCCATGCATTTGGTGAACACTCTGGGGGCTGTAGTGAGACCAAAGGGCAGGGCTCTGAACTGGAAATGACTGGACCCCAGCCGAAGCGGAGAAATCTCCTGGAGCGTCTGTGAATTTTGATGTGATAGTACGCATCCTGAAGATCTATTGAGCACATCCAGTTGTCCTTCTGTAAGAAGGGTAGAATTGACTGAAGAGTGACCATTCGAATCTTGTCTTCCTGACAGACTTGTTGAGTCTGCTGAGATCCAATATTGGTCTCCAGTCTCCCGTCTTTTTGGGGACCAAAAGAACCTTGAGTAGATTCCGGCTCTGAATGGTCTACTGTAACTGGCTGAATGGCTCTTTTTTGCAGTAGTTTTGCGATTTCTAACTCTGCAATGTCCCTTAGACCGGGTGGTACATCTGGAAGGGAACTTGAGGGAAGGGACTTTCCTCGAAAGGAATTATGTAACCCTTGGATATGATCGACTGTACCCATCTGTCTTGAGTGAGGGAATGCCAGGCTTCTGGGTACAGTGATAATCTTCCCCCGACTGCCTCCAAGGAGGGACAGCCGGGCAACACCTCAGGGATGCTGAAAAGGCTTCTCAGGAAGAGACTCCCTGTTGCCCTGGTTCTTGGACCCCTCTGCCTCTAGAGCGGCGTCTGTTGTTGTTACCCCTCTGCCTCTAGGGGTAAACTGACCACGTGAATCCGGCGTGACTCCTTGGGATTTACGGAACCACATCTTCCCACCCTTCTGTCCTTTGGGATAAGGCCTAGAAGGGGTGGAAAAACGGACTCCAACAGCAGAAAGAGTCTTGCCGTCCTGCTCACACCTGGTCAAGGTCTCCTTCACCTGAGGGCCAAACAAAGCTGACCCATCAAAGGGAGAATTTGTGAAGGACGCCTTAAAGGGATCCTTAAAATCACATAGCCGCATCCAGGCTTGGCGTCTAAGAGCCACACCTGTGCCTGCGGCTCTACTCGCTCCATCCGCAGCATAAGATATTAGCCGCATGGAGGAGTTAGCAATGGAATTGAGGGTTCCTAGCTGTGAAGCAATCTTTTCTTGGGCCCCTGCAGCCGTAGGATCCTGAACTACTTCTCCCAGCTCCTTGAGGATATCTCTGGAGTCTGGTGAAGTGACAAAGATAATTCAGCGAACGCATAGCAAAGGTCGCTGAGGAAAACATCCGCTTGCCGTACCTATCCATGGTCCTAGAGTCCTTATTAGGAGGATGGACGGGCACGGAAGGATCTGCAAGTTCCTTTTGGTGGCCGCAGCCACCACCATGGCATCAGCAGGGACACCTTTGGTAAGGAATTGTTTGTCACTAGGGGCAGTGATAAATTTAGAAGGCCTCCTAGGGACTGGCTCTACAGAGTCAGGAGCTGTCCACGCCTTCGTGCAATAACCTGCATAAGGGGTCGAAGGCGGAGACACCCAGGAGGTGGAGGGCCGAGATCCAAACGCCTCTAGGTATACTGACTCATCCTCAGAGGGATTGTTGGTGGGCCATTTTCCTCTGTTTCAGAAGTTCTAGGATGTCTGAGAAGGAGACATCCTCAGAGGGGGATCTAGGGGATCCCTCTGACTCATCAAAGTCAGTATCCGAAGTGACAGACTCAGGGGAGTCTACATGCTTCCTCTTACAAGTCCTCTTCCTAGGAGGATCTCCCGAAACATCAGGAGAATCCTCGGAAGAGGGGGAAATTCCCAATGGGGAAACCTGAGGCGGAGGATCTCTGGGTCCTGTAGCAAGAGAAGTGGCAGAGATGTCAACAGGTACAATAGAGGGAGGAGCTACGGGAAGAGACTGCTGACTGATACCAGTGGCCAGTACACTCTTCATCACCTCGAATGCTCCCCTCCCAGGCAGGTCCGAGAGAACCCGCTCCGAAGAGCTAGGAACTCCAGGGGCCACCGAAAAGGAAGTCTCCGAGGCAGATGTCGGAGCCGAGCTCACCAAGGCCGAGGCTCCAAGGGGAAGAGCGGGCTCGGGCAAGGGTCCGATGCCACTCACCCCCTCGGAGGAGACCATGGAAGCCCGACCACCGAATCCCTCTAAGGAAGAGGAGATAAGAGTAGGGGCTGAAGGGACAGAAGGAGGTATCTGTCCTCCAGCCGTAGCAGTAACCCTGCCCGAAGACTCCAACTCCAAACTCTGGGGTAGAGTCGAAGGAGGAACAGTAACGGGGTGTGGACCAACAGTCGTCTGCTGAGACGGACTGTGTAGCATTTGGGCCAGTACCTGTGACTTCAGCAATCTACTGACCACTCTCTAGGTCATGATCTGACAACCTGGATGACCTTGAAGATCGGCTCCGATGGCTCCGCTCCGATAGAAGAGGCGAAGCCGGAGCCGAAAGTATCGGCTCCAAGGAAGGAGACCTCGACCTCTTCCTGGAATGGGCCATCGGAGCCGATACTACTGATCCTGTCGGCACCGATTTCTCGGAGCCGGCAGAACGTCTCGATGCATCGGCTCCAGCCGGAGCCGATACAGCTACCAAGGTAACGGTGTCGGAGCCGATCGGAGCCGACACCGATGCCTGTGCCACATGGGTGTCGGAGCCGATCGGAGCCGGCACCGATGCCCGTGCCATGTGGGTGTCGGAGCCGATCGGAGCCGACACCACAGTGGTCAGCAGATTCGGCACCGATAGCCATCGGCGCCGAAAGCTGTGGATTCAGAATCGGCTCCAGCCGAGCCGATCTCGACTCTATGAGTCGGAGCCGAGGCCGCAGGCTTAGAAACAGAAGCCTGGGCCTTGGCAGTTTTGTTGATTTTGTGGGCCGACTTAGCGGAGAGCCCTCCGGCTTAAGAAGACCCCTGAGAATCAACTTATTGCTCTCCTGCAGGACTCTCTGGCTGAAGGAGTGACAAATAGCACAGGAGTCCTGCAGGTGAAGAGGGCCCAAACAGTACAGGCAAGAAGTGTGACCGTCTGTCAGAGACATTTTCTGACAGCACGAGTCACACTTCTTAAAACCTGAAACCCTCTCCTTAGACATGGTGCCTAAACACAACAGACACACACACCAGTCAAATTAAATTAAATTAAATTAATACCAAGAGGTATTTAGTAAAAAACACCAACACACACACCCTAACAGGGGGGGGGATGGGATAGGGAAAATTGACTGACTAAAAATTAAGAGAGACAGGGATTTCTGTCAGAAAAGGTAAAATTAAAGATTAAACTATCAAAAAATTAGTTTAAACTCAAAAAAGGGGCTTAAATATCACAAAAGTGAACAACTTACCAGGAGCTGGTAAAGAGAAGACCTCCCAAGCGAAGCGGCAAACGAGATCTGGGTACTTCCTGCCTTGCATCATGGGATATGGGGCTGCCTCGAGCTGGTAAAAGGAGTTCTCGAGCTAAAGCAAGTGCCGAGTCGGAGCCGAGGGATCGGCTCCGAACCCATCAAGCAAGAATGAAGGCGAGATTGACAACTTAACATTGACAACTTAACATTACTTAGTAATTGTTCCTTTAAGAGATGCTGGAATAGTTGTTTATGGACACATTTTCCAATATTTTTGAGAGGGGGGAATAAGACGGCAATGAGTATGAAATTAGATATCTTGGTAGAAGTGCTACCTTTGGGAGGTGGATGACATGGCTTTTTTTTCCCCCAGATGATAGGAATATAGGATTCCTGTACTGTCCTGTTTATAAGGATGGAGACTGGATATGCAATGGTGTTTGCAGTGATTTTGAAGTATTCTGCAGAAAGGCTTTCGGCAGAGGGTGATCAGGGTTTAAGTTTGGATAACAACTTTTTAACAAAAGCGGTAGCAACTGGTTTTATTGTAAGGGTGAATGTATTAGTGGATGGCATAGACAGGAGTCAAGGAAGTCCGTAAAGGATTCATTGGTGAAAGCAGCTCTGGAAGAAAGTCATGGCAAAAATAAGAAGTGCAATACCCAGCAGGATAAAAATTCTGTCATCAATCTAAACAAGCATCTCAAGAGGACAAATCAAGTCTACCAAAGTTAAATTTGAGGTAAAAATAGCTTCTAAGGTCAAGGACAACTGTAAGGCTATTTTAGCTACGTCTGCAATCACAAAGACAGTATACAGCAATGTGCAGAACTAATTGTAATTGGAGCTGCCTATACTGAGCCAAAAGATATGGCAAACCTATTATTAGAAAAAGTCAACTCCAATTTTACCCCTTTCCCTCCCAGGGACCTCCCTTTGAAAATACCATTGAAAATGCCCTCACCCTTCATGTCATGCATGCTCCAAGGCCAAGAACACTGCATCAATGCACTCTGATAATACCTCAGGATGCCTCCTAAATAACATGAAGCATGACTTATCAGGACTACTAGAAGCACTACTTAACATAGCCTCTAGGCAGGCTTTGAACCAGGAAAGGAAGACACAGAAGAACCTTCCACAAACCCATGGAGGATAGCCCTGGTGACCCTGCCCAGGCTCTGAAAATGACATCCAACTTATAATATTTGGTAAAAGTGTGGACAGAGAACCAAGTAGCCACTTCAAGAATGTATCTAGTATCCAGACTTTTGAAGAAAGCTCCTGAAGACGCTACTGCCCTCTTAGAATAGGCTTGACTCAAAGCAGAAAGTTGTTTGCCACAAAAGAATAACAAAATGAAATGGCCTAGAAATCTAGGAGGACATGGTTTGCTTAGAAACTGCCAAACCCAATGTCCTGGAAATAAAAGATTCAAAGAGCTGCTCAGATTTTCTGATAGCCTTTGTCTTATCAAAATTATATCTGCGCCTTCTATGCAAATCCAAGTTGTGGAATACCTTCTCATTACAAATTGCGGAGAAGGAAAAAAGACTGAGGGACAACTCATTAACCATCTTAGGCATAAAAGGAGGATTAGAATGCAGAGACACCCTGTCTCCATGAAAAATTAAAAAAAGTAGGACCCACTATCAAGGCCTGAAGTTTAGAAACTTTCTTGGCCATAATAAGGACCACCAACAAAACAGTCTTCCCTGTACAATGTTGCAAGGAAGAAGTAGCAACTTAAAAGCAGCCTGAATTAGCTTTTCAAGGACAAAATCAAGGTCCCAAGAGGCAATAGGTTTTCTGAGGGGCTGATATGAAGGACACCTTTAGGAAAATGTTTGACCTCAAAACAAGAGACCAATTATCAGTTCAAAGGCAGACAAGCAGAGATTCCTGACAAATGAGTTTTAACAGAAAAATATGCTAGGCCAGAAGAGAGCGGTTCACACATGTAAGAAATGACCAAAGGGAAGCTCACTGAGACAGACCCTGCTGATGCTTGAGACATCGAAGAGAAAATGTCTTCCATTTAGCCACATAAGATTTTCTGGTAGTAAGTTTCCTGGCCTCAAGCAGAACCTTAAGCACATCCTCAGAGAAGTGGTGACTTTAGGGAATCAAAACTTTATCACCCAATGGATCAATTGAAGAGTGGGCAAATTAGGGTGAATGAACGATTCCTTGTCTTGGGTGACAAGATCCATCCAGAGAGGTAGCTTGTGATGACTGCCCTTCACCCTGTGAAAGAGAAGGGGAACCAGTGCTTAACTGGGCCAAAAGGGAGTCACCAGAAAGATTCTGGGGGAGTCCTTCATGATCTTGTACAGGGCTCTGGGAAACAGAAAAAGAAGATGGCAAGCATATAGGATCATTCCCTTCCAAGAAAAAAGACATGGCATCCACCTTCCAAGTCAGAGGACTTAGGACTCTGGAACAGAATTAAGGAAGTTGTCTGTTCAGATGGGAGGCAAAAAGATCCACTTAAGAAATACTCCACCAATGTAATACATCCAGAAACAATTCTCTGTGAAGCATCCATTTGTGAGGTTGTGTTCTGGACCTGCTCAGACAGTCTACACAAGGTTGTGTTCTGAAGGGATGTAGACCAGCTGATATTGGATAGCAAAGCCCCAGGCATAAAGAGGTGGTCTGTAAAGACTTTCTGCATCCCACCCCCCCAAAAATGTTGATGTATCACATGGCTGTGATATTGTCTGTAAAAACTTTGAAAGAGCCTGGAGTCCAAACAGAATGGAAGGCCTGTACAGCAAGATTGAGCATCCTCTTCTCTTTTATGTTGATGTGATCTGAACACCGATGAATGGGCCAAGGACCGTGAATCTTCAGATTATTGGAAGAGTCTCCCAATCCCTGATAGGAAGCATCTGTAAAAATCTTTTGAGAAGGGGTAGTAGTCTGAAAAGCCAGGCCTGGACTGAGGGAGATTTGCCAAAACCACCAATGAAACTCGAGTTTGAGATAAGGTAGCAGAGGAATCAGAAACTCTAGTGGGGGGAAATGCTGCAGCCAAACCATCTTTATGTACCACTGAGACTTTCTCATATGAAGCTTCACAAAGGGATGTGCAGGAATGGCAGATGCTATGAACCCCAAGACTCTTAGAAATTCCCTTACAGGCATGAGAGAAAGGGCGAGAAGATGCTGAAAGTAGGTTGTTAGGGACAAAACCCATGGATATAGAAGACAGGCCAACACTGGGATAAGTTTAGATTCTTCAACCCAGAAAATGTAGTCTTGGGAAGGAGTCAGAACTGGCTTCTTGAGTTTGGTAGTGAGTTCCAGACTGCACAGAAGATGCACGGTGAAGTGTAGATGCTATAGGCACCTGAATTGATAGGGAGCATGAAGAAGCAGGTTGTCCAGATATGGGAATATTTGGATTTCCTGAAGCCTGCAAAAGGCTGTCACAGGGGCCAGACATCTGGTGAATATCCTTTGGGCTGCAGTAAGACAAAAGGGCAAATCACAGAACTGAAAGAGAGAGGAAGAAACAGAGACACAACAAAACTTCCCGAAGACAGGGTGAATGGGGATATGAAGATAAGCATTCTTTAGAATTAAAGAGACCAAAAATGGCTGGGGAAGCATAGCCTGGGGGAAACATCCTGAAAGAAGGAATCTTTAGAAAGGTGTTCAGAAAGGATAGGTTTAGGATAGGTCTCCATGATCCCTATTTTCCAAAAACCAGAAACATCCTGGAATAATATCCTGTTTCTTATTGGGATTCTGGAATGGATTGGATAGTTTCCTGATCTAATAGTTTTTACAGGATCACAGTGCAGAAGCTGGTCTGGAGGAGGTTGAGGAAGAACTGAAAAGGTGGGTGGAGGAGAATTTCCATACCATGAAGTAACAGTGATGGATAATGGAAAGTGCCCAAGAGTATGAAGTAATCTGCGGTCAAAAAGGGAGAGACACGGAAAGCCTGAAAGATAGGGGGACCTGACCAACAGAAACGGGAGAAAATATGTCAGATGGAGGCAGATTTGTCCTGAAAAGGAGGACTTTAGATTCTTAGAAGTCTGGGTGGGCTTATGAGAAAACATGGGGTAGAAACCCTTTTTCGTTTAGAAGGTTGATGACATGGCCTATGAACAAAGGCAGCTTTAGAAGGATAGTTCCTCTGAAATTTGGGGATAAGAGAAACAAAAATTTGTTTACGGTCCTGAATAACTTTACCTTTGTCTTGTACAGTATTAAAGAGGTCAGCAATAGCAGCAGTACCGAAAAGATTTTGGTTGCCTAAAGGAACATCTAGGAGCTTTGCCTTAATATCATCAGGTAAGACCTTTAGGTGCAGCCCAGAGTGCCTCCTCATAAGCAATAGCTCTAGAAGAAGCATCAGCTGCATCATAACTATGTATGATAGAGTGATGGGCTACCTGTGAAGTAGAACTCAGTATGAAAAGGGCAACATCAGAAAGATCTGGCAAGACCCCACCCAAGTTGAGACAAAAGAGACAGAACATACCTGGTCACAGGGGTCTGATAATTTATGGTGCTAAAAGCCAAAATAGCAGAAGTATAAACTTGTTTCCTTAGCTTTTTCCACAGCCTGATCGTCTTTGTCAGAAGGCAGAAGTTTGGAAGAGGATAAAAGCTTAGATGGCTTGTCAGCAGAAACAGAGACCACAGCAGGGTCAAAAGGAGGACACTTGTAAAGGTACTTTAAAGCCTCAGGCACCTTATAAAAGTATCAGGAGCCAAAGAAGTAGCTGCAAACATATCCAGTAAGGCAGCCAGAACAGGGGGAAGAGCAGACGGGTTTAGGAGGTTCCATTTGTAATACGGGGGTATACATTTACTTTTCTGCATATTTTTTAATGGGACGTCAGCTCTGCACAGCCTACGGGGCTCAGAGCAATGAGCTTTTGTATGTCAAAGACCAGGTTGCAATCCCATTTAAAACACACTATCATGCAAACTACAGTGTCTCCAAAGGAAAACTCCTCAGAGAGAATCAGGACTCAAGGACTCCTCTATCTCTGACCTATAGTCTAAGGATGAAGTTATTTGTGAGTAACAGGCTAAGGATTCAACTCCTGAATCTAACACCTCATCCAAGGAATCTGGTTCCCTAGTCCTTTTCTATGAGGTAGAAGACCAAGAAGAAGCAGGAGCAGATAATCCCAGGTAGGAGCTTCAAGGCCATCAGGGTATTTTACAAACTCTGGGTAAAATCCTGCCAATCTTTCAGAGGATCTTTAGCAATGGGGGTATACATTTAGTTTTCTACATCTTTTTTAATAGGACATCAGCTTTGCACAGCCTAGGGGGCTCAGAGCAATGAGAAGACTCTATAAAAGGGTACCAGGCTCATCTTCTCTAACTAGAATTTGAGAAATCCCCCTAGGCCCTTTGGAAATGATCAGTAGTGGTTCTCCCTCAACATCTGTGCTGGATTTTTCTACAGCCTCAGAGGACATGCAAGAAGCTAGTTCTGTGCCAGCCACCAACAAGGTCATGGCATAGGAAACCAGCACTGATGCTGCACATTATTTGGGGTTTTCACTCACCTTGTGAGACAGGTCCAGTGGAGGCTGGACAGCAGCAGAATTAGACTCTAACTTCTTAGTTTTCTTTATAATAGACAAATATACTTGAGGGAGGGCAGATCCAGCCATGGCACCTTGGGTCAAAAGCTTAACATGGTGGATCTACAGATAGATGGACAATGAAGATAGATGGCTGAAAAGGGTTGTCAGAACAAGAACCTGACAAATGACACACTGGGAATAGTCTTGTGCATCACCTAGACAGAGCAGGCACGTCTTGTGTCTATCTTTATGGCAAATCTGCCTCCCACACTGTCATTTGCCTTCCTGGATGACATGAACTCCCAGTAAATAAAGAGAAAAAGGAAAAGAAGGAACCTTAATGTGGCATTTATCTGTCATAGTGTTCAGACTGGCAGCAAAGTTATTCTGAGTGCTGAGCATGTGTACATTACCTTTATGCCCTACACCTGTGCAGGGAGCATATGCCTGATGTACAACATTGGGTGGATGTTAAGGCTTTGGTATACTGGCTGGACATTGGGCTATCCTTGCAGGAGATCTCACATGGGGTCCTAATGGAGAGATGAAAAGACAGCAAGCAAAGGGGAGTAGTAGTGCTGAAACTGAATTCATCCTCAAGTCTTGGTGAGTACCTTTGCGAGGTGGACTCTGTTTTTCACAGAATCTCACCAAGGCGACACTGATTTATAAACTGTATTTGTATAGCATATATCATGGACTGAAGTAAGTCAAAAAGAAAAAAAGATAGCTGGATGCACAAGACCCAGGATAAAAAAGTGCCCAATCCTGGTAGACGCACTGGTGTCCGGACTGGAAAAAAATGACAGTGTAGAATCCTCAAAATATGGAAACATTTCTACAATGGGGCTAGGCCAGGCCCAGAGGGAGGATGCCCCCCCCCCCCCCGTTGCAGAAGGAAGTAGCAGTCCACAAAAATTGACTGGCCAGTAAAGACGACAGAGTGGACTATTGAGGATAAGAAATAAATTGTGTATTGTTACTATTATGTAAAAAGCCCAGAATTGCAAGACACAAGATATACAAAGCGGTTAAGAGAGAAATTGGAGGAAAGAAAAATACTTCCACAGAAAAACTCTCAGAAGCTTCAAATAAAAAATTGTGTTCATTAATACAACAGATTTTTGAAAAACAGTATACAGATCAAGAAACTTTGATCTGTTTGGAAAAAGAAGCATCTGAGGAAGTGCAAAAATATAAACAACAAAACCTAGAGATATTTGAAAAATATAAAAAAGAAATATGGACATGGGAAAGACAGTTTTGATATGATTAAATAGAGGTTACAATAGTGATTTGATTCATACAATCAAAGATAGCGCTCTGAGTCCTTTAGGGACAAATACTCATGCAGCCAGGATACCTTATTCAGTTACTCCATCAATAAATAAGAAAATTACTACACCAAATAGAGTTCTGAAACTTCCATATATTATCAAATATACAAGTGACGTGAAATGTTTGGAACAAATTATACGTAAAAACTGGAATATCCTTACTACTGATGAAACAGTAACATGTTTAGTAGGGAACCATCCTAGATTTCTTTACAAAAATTGTCCAAATTTGAAACAAATCCTATGTAAGGACCACCCTGCAGTGCTTAGACATCCTAATGAGAGTGTTGGGACTGCCCCTTGTGGAAAATGCAATAGATGTATCTACATTTGTTCCAACCCTTTCTTTATACATCCCACGTTAAATTTTACATTCCAATTCAGAAGTTCTGCCACTTGTTCTACCAAAAACTTGGTATACCTGGCTACCTGTATAAAGTGTACTGCCTTCTATATAGGCCTTACCAAAAGAAAGCTATCCGATAGAATTTATGACCACCTCTATGAAATAAGGAAAACCTCAGACACTAATGCTCTAGCTCAGCACATAAAAAAGCATGATGATCATGCGTTCTGTTTTAGAGTGCTAGAAGTAATACCACAGAACCTCAGAGGAAGTGATGCTAGTAATAGTCTTGCATTAGCTGAATTAAAGTGGATTCTGAGATTTAATGCACACAACCATCCTGGCTTAAACACCTCGGTGTCCATTAAACCTATTTTGAATAGTAGGAAACGTTAATAAGATGATTTTCTGAATACTATGAAATTACTACCTTAGCTTTTTAGTTACAGCTTTGATTCATTATGTCTTAATCTAATAATTTTTATAGTTATTCTACTGTGCATCAACATTTTTATGTCTCACAAAATTTTCTATTCTGATCTATACTTGAATCCTCATACAGCAATTTAATATTTATAGATTTCTAAGCAACTCTTCATGTATTTCTACACTTATACCTTAATCAAATATCAATTTATGATAAACCAGTGAACCTTTTAGATTTTTTAGATTTTTTAGACCTTTTACCCCCTTTTTTAATTTGTAAGTAGATTATTAAATTATTAAATAATAGACAAATGACTTATAAATAACTTAGAGATACACTTAATTGATTGGTTGTTCAGTTTTTTGTTGTTGTTGTTCATTTTAATACTTGATTAATGTACTATTTAGTCTTAAAATTATTATATTTTTTTCTATATATACGTTTTTTATATATACATTTTTCATATTTATTTATCTAAATTAACATTAAAATATTAATTTATTAATTTATTTATATATAATATATTTAGTACATTCTATATACATATGTATAGGTATATATACTGTTAGGTAGATACATTCATGTATAGCTTAAATAATAACTATTTGTATGGTTACCCCATACATTTACTACACGCAATATATATTATACACAGTTTACTATATTTAGAGTGTTCATTCATCATGTAGCAGGTGATGAATATTTGTTAAATAGGCGCAAATAGTGCAGTATGTGTGTCCTTTGTGTAACACTTCTTTACTTAAGATTCATTATTTGCATTTTTTTGAAGAGTGTTTTTTACGCTAGCTTTCAACGCTCCATTTTTTCAAGGTTGCGTTGAACTTTATTGTTCTCGTAATCTTATAACATTACTTTAGAAGTGTTTTATTAGACTTTGACACAATCTTAAAATATGCGCTTTTAGCATATATTTACATATTTACCTAATGTCTATGAAACATTGTACCTTGTTTTGTTTTATTTTTTATTTTAGGCTCGAGCTGAAATTAATTTTGAGCTTTTGTTATTTCATTTTATATATAAGTAGGTTTTTTATATTTTATGGTTTAACATATTTATTAATACATTTGGGAATGTGCATTTTTTACAGTTTATGGCTTAATATAATTAGCCAACGTTTCATTTGTCTGTTTGAACGTTCGTTTTTTCACACTATAGAAATGTATGTTGTTTTTAATCATGGTTTCTTTAAATGCTTAATGAATCAATTAATTGGTCATTAGATTATGGTTTTAGCTAATTATTTTACTATATAAAGCATGTCAGTGGGTGTAATTGTTATCTGAAGAAACGTGGTTGTATCCACGCGAAAGCGCTTATCATCCCACTTGTCAAATAAAAGGTCTATTTTATTTCATTTTATCATTACAAGTTTCACTGGATTTATTATTTAGTTGGAGAAATTGTCATTTGCTGTTTCGTGGTGAGATCAGTTTCTGTTTCTACACACAGTTTTGATATGATGCAATATTTATGCAAAGTAGAAAGCCAAGTTAACTAATATAGAGAAGGCAGTCTCAAAGATATTCGAAGAGAAATACAGGCAAAGGCATCCAGATATGGAAAATTTCACAATAAAAAAATGAATATCACAAAGATGCAATGTGGAAAGGAAGATTAGTAAAGCAGAAGTAAATTAACAGAAGTTGAAGTTATGGAGTGCCTGTGAAGTGAAGGATTTAATGTAGAAGGTCTAACACAGACTACATCACAGCATGATGGCGTGAGTCCCCAGAACAAGGAAAAGCAAGATTGTCAGGAGACATGTGAAAAAAATATGAACATGGGTAAGGAAAACAGATTTAATATGTTGTAATATTTAAGCAAAGGAGAAAGCAAAACTAACCAATATAAAAAGAGCAGCACCAAAGATATTTGAAGAGAAATACAGGCAAAGGAATCTGGATATGGAAAACTTTACAATACAAAAAATAAGAAGACTAAGAGGAAAAGTAGAAAAAGACAATAGTAATGGAGAAGTCAAAGAAAGCTGCAAAGAGAAGGATTTAGTGTAGAAAATTGAATGCAGAAAGCACCACAACAGAGCAATGGACACCCAAATTAAGGGGAAAACAGTAGAACAGGAAGCAATTGGTCAGGTGGTATATCAAGATATTTTGGAGCCTTCCACAGGAAACCAGGATAAACATTCACTTGAAGCCAGACAGTAAGGAAAGGAACAGGAAAGTGTGGAAACTCTGATGCAGTCAAATGCTGAGTGATAGGCCAGTGACTTCCCATATGACAGAGCAACACATGACACAGAATGAAATTGAAGAGAATGTGCCACAGGAAGCTGCTATAGAACTTTCTATAGAATGCCCACAGGAAATGGAAAACAAGGGATGTGCCCTCAGTTTGGAAGAAAATGAGCTTAGTAAAGAGTTGCTTGATTTAATGGACATGGATAGATATATTAAGATCAATGAGAGAAATAGACTACAGAACGTCAATAAAACCCAAAAATTAAGAAGTCTGATAAAACAAATGACTGCAGTAATTAGGACTGTCCATAGAGATCCATGTGATATAACAGAAGTAAACAGGATATACTACTGTGCTGCTAAATTAATAACTGATAAAGTTCTACCACAAGATCACAGGGTAGTGAGGGAAAGGAAGGGGAGAAATCGAATACCATCATGGAAATATCACATAGAGAAAACTATAAAGCAATTAAGACAAGAACTGTCACTGATAGAAGGTTATAGAAGAAGGAATAGATCAACAAAAATACTAAGAAAGACGTGATTAAAGCAATGCACAGTATTAGAACAGACCAGGATCTGTCATGCACTATTGCAAATAGCAAACTAAAAATTGCAGCACAGACAGAAAAACTTAGAAGATACATAGATAAATATAAGGGAAAAGTACAAAATAAGCAATGTATTGATGACCCAAAAAAGTTTTATAGAGAATTGGGAAATAAGGTAAAAGGAACTGAAAGACCACCAAAAAAGTGGAAGTAGATACATTTTGGAGAAGTATCTATGAAGATCCTGTGGAACATAACAAAGATGCTAAATGGATAGAAGAAGTAAAAGAAAGAATAAGAAGTTTAAAGGTACAGGATATGAAATGGGATGAAATAACAGCCAGAGAGATTGAAACAAAGTTAAGAAAAGCCTCTAACTGAAAAACCCCAGGCCCAGATGCAGTACCTAACTTTTGGTTAAAAGTATTAACATCTTTGCATGAGGATTTAGCCATGAGTAAGAACTATTTGTATGCACACCCCGAAAAGATGCCACACTGGCTAACAACAGGCAAAACAATGCTCTTACTTAAGAGTGAACCTGCAAGCTACTCTAAAAATTATAGACCAATAACTTGCCTTCCAATGACGTATTAACTATACACGGGAATTACCGCCAACAGAGTTTATAGTCATTTAGAAGAAACTCAATTATGGCAGTAGAACAAAAGAGCAATAAAAGAAAGTCATATGGAATAAAGGATCATTTGGTGTTAAATAAAGTTATAGTGCAGAACTGTAAAAAGTGTAAGACTGTAAGTATGGCATGGATTAACTACAAAAAAGCATTTGTTAGTATCCCACATTTATGGATAAAAGAGTGCTTAAAATGTATAAGATACACCCTACACTGATTGACTACATTACAGTAACCATGAAACAATCGAAGACCACTTTGCAATTAAGCCATGATAAAGGACAGATTATTATCCCAGGGATAAAACTTCAAAGGGGGATATTCCAGGGTGACTCTCTGTCACAGTTGCTATTCTGCCTTGCCATTAATCCATTTAGCTGTTTACTTAACAGCTTAGGCCATGGCTACAATTTGGCTCCTAGAAAACAAAAAAGTCTAATGACTTCATCTTCTCTTTGTCGATGATTTAAAGCTGTATAGCTCATCCGATGAGGAACTGAAAGGACAGCTGCAGGTTGTCAAAACTTTTTCAGATGATATCAGAATGTCATTGGGTCTTGACAAATGTGCAAAAGCAACCTTTAAAAAAGGAAAACTACAGCACCTGGAAAACATCAGTTTGGGACAAGAATGTGATATAAAAGAACTTGAGCAAGAGGGAGTGTATAAATACTTAGGAATTGATGAAGCATCAGTAATAAAACATGAACAAATGTGAATAAAACTCAGTAAGGAATACTTTAGAAGACTTAAATGAATCCTGAGAACAGCATTGACATCTGGGAACAAAACCCAAGCTATAAATCAATTTGCTCTTCCTGTCCTAACGTACAATTTTGGAGTGACTGACTGGCCCCAAAAAGTGTTGGATAGATTAGATATTAAAACAATAAGGATGCTTCATGCTCACCAAATGATTTATAAAAATCAGTGTATACCAAGATTATATACTCCCCGTTTCAAAGGAGGGACGGTTCTCCTTGAAATTGATTACATGTATAGATCTGCAATCGTGGGAGTCCACACATATTTACTGACCTCAAAAGATCCAAATATAGTGAAAGTTTTGAAACATGAGGAGAATAAATCTAAGATGACTTCTCTGCTTAATAATTGATGTCAAGCAGGAATGGAAATCAAACTAGAAGTAGATAAAAAACAGGCAGCAACTGAATGTGCTAAAAAACAAAAGAAAGAATATAAGGTGAAGGACCAGATGAGAAGGCAAGAAATGTGAAAAAAAACATAAATATAGTTGCAATATAGAAAACGTCTGGAAGAACCTCATGTGGATCAAGAATGAACACAGGAATGCTTAAGGAGAGGTGAATTCAAACCAAGAAATGAAAGGTTAATATTGGCAGCCCAAGATAGTGGGTTACATACACACTGTTTTACAAAGACCATTGAAAATGTGGGAGAAACAGACAAATGTAGGTTTGTAAAACTGAATTGAAAACAATAAGACACCTTGTTGCTGGTTGCGACACACTAATGCCAAAAGGATTGTATACTGAAAGGCATAATAATGTGACAAGACTGTTGCACTGGGGATTGTGGAAACATTATGGTATCGAAGTGGCTGAAAAACACTGGAAACATGAGCCACAAAGCATCATAGAAAATTATAAAGTTTATATCACATGGGATCACCCATTACCAACAGTTCAAAAGATAGAAGCTAGAAAACCAGATATAATGGTCCAAGAAAAAAAGACAAAAGTAGCATTGATCATTGAAATCGCCACACCCAGTGTACAGAGAGACACAAAGTCATAAAATACCAGGATCTGCAGGCAGAAACGAGAGCAATGTGGAAGAAGGATACCCAGACAGTTCCAATAGTAGTAGGAGCAACAGGTCTTATAAAAAAGAATTTACAATCATATTTAAATATGCTACCAAATTAATTGCAGAAGACGTCATTACTGGGCACATTGCGGGTGCTGTGAAGAGCACTTTTGTCTGACATCAAAGATTGAAACAATACTAATTTCATGAATGTTAATCATACTTTGACTTAGGAATGGGGTCCATTCCCATCATGGTATTAGAAACCCAAAAGATTTGGAGAAATTAGAAAAGGGAGATCACACATGTAATGAATACTGCAACAGCAATAAGGAAGGACATCTGACTAGTTTCATTAGCAAAGCTACAGAATGAATGAATATAGAAATGATTAAGGATGACACAGGAAATCTTCAGACACTAGATCCAACCCAGCTTGGTTTCCTCAAGGGCAGATCATGCCTGCTCAGCCTGGTGAACTTCTTGTAGGGGGACACCAAGGCAATGGATGAGGGCAAAATGGTGTATACTGTCTACCTTGACTTGGTCAAGGCATTTGACATAATGATCAAGTGGGATAATGTAGACAAATTCCTCCCACCATCCAAACTATAAGCAGCCCATTATTCTGGAAATGATGACCATTGTATCATGCTTAATAAAGCCATTTGGTTACCTGTCCACAAATCTGTCATCCTGCTTCTTAGATCCCATCTCTGCAAGGTCCTCAGAGAACACTACTCTCATTCCCTTGCCTCTAGCCTATGCATACAACCCCTTGGTTACAATCTAGAAAGTTCTAAACACTCTGGCCACTTCTTCAATGTCCCAGAACCAGACATCACTGCATTAACCATGCCATCTCCATTCAAGGTTCCAAACTCTGGGAATTGCCCCTAATCATCTTAAAGATCTCACCTCATATCCCTCATTCTGTGCTCAGCTTAAAGATCATCTCATGTTTGAGCAATTTGACAATACTTTCCCTCTGGACACATCACCTAATCCCCCACTCTCCCTTTCACCTGCCAGGCACCTTTGCCTTCATTACGTTAACTCCCTGCAATAATATGTGACATCTCTTTCACTCTGTACATATTGTATATAATTCATTTCTAAAAAATAATTTGTAATACCAAAAAAACTAAATATTGGGCGTGTGTTGTGTGATTTAAAGTTATACACACGCAAATTGAACCTTAACATGTTGTTTAAAGATTGTAACAATGCTTTAACTGAAGAACGTGTAGCCAGTACTTACAATCCACCCCTTAACAATAGTATACTTTTGTTTGAGAAAATATCTGAAATACACTTGAGAGGGTTGTATGAACAAAATTATAGAAATACTCATCCAGATACAACAACAATGGATTTGATATCATTAATTAAAAGTCACCAAATACGAGTTATGAAGCCTGATAAGGGCGGCGGTGCCGTCCTCATGTACGAGGATGATTATGATAGTAGAATTAGGTTTATGTTGTCATTAGACAACTATAAGATGATTTCTAGAAATGAACTTAACCAATCCTATCAAAAAATCAAGAACGCTTTGAGTGATCTATTTATTGAAGGTAGTATTTCTTTGGATTTGTATCACTATCTCTCCATGCCAGCGCCACTAATTCCTGTGCTCTTTGGGGTTCCAAGTTACATAAGGAAGTTAGTAATCCACCTTTTAGACCTATAATTGATGGCAGGCAATCAATCACCTACGCATGCGCCAAATGGGTCGATAATAAACTAAAAGGAATTTTAAAAACAGAACCACAAATTTGCATAGATTCCTGGCATGTATTAAAGAATTTAAACACAATTCCATTTGATGTTAATTACAAATTTCTTACAGTGGACGTTAGTAATTTATATACAGTTATCCCACAAAACATTGGTCTGGAATGGGTTAGGGAGTTCCTTTTACTCAAGCAATATCCTGGTAACGACATTGATTTACTCATTAGTCTATTGGAATTAGCGTTGAGTAATAACTATTTTATGTTTAAAAATGATATTTATTTACAGCAAACAGGAGTTGCGATGGGCTCCCCATCTGGGGGCACCTTCGCTAACTCCGTTACAGCATTCTGGGAACGCTCATTTTTGTTTACTCATGTTCTATTCCAACAACTTGTTGTATGGTATACTCGTTACCAGGACGACATTTTTATGATAGTTAAGGGGAATGAAGAACATGTAGATGAATTAATGACAAGAATTAATTCTTTTACCTCTTTTTTTAAAGTTTACTTATGTGTTTGATGAATCATCCATCAATTTTTTGGACATACTTATTTGTAAGGATATACTACGACAACGTTTTTTAACTAGTATTTATAGGAAACCACTGTACAGCAACTCCCTTTTACATTTTTCTAGCAATCACCCTTATTTTCAAAAAAGAGGTGTAGTAAAAGGTTAGTTGGTACGTGCCTCACGAATGTGTTCAGAGGACGATTTATTTGAAAAGGAATGCTGTACCCTTAAAGACATGTTTTTAAATAGAGGTTATCCCAGCAAATTGATTCAAAATTTAGTTAAAGAAGTTAAATCGAAGAGACAAAGTGGCCTTTTAGGACCACTATTAAGGAAAAATGATGAAGATTTACCATCTATTGAGTTAGGTAATATGAATGGGGATATAACAACTCACCCAAACCCTAGTAGTTCCATTAACTACAGATCAAGTTTGCTAACTGAATATAATGAATTGGCAGTTCAATTTAAGAATATCTTAAACATTAATTGGGATTTAATTTTACAGGACCCACAATCTTATGGAGTTCTTAATATGAAACCTCTAGTTGTTTTTAAAAAAGCACCATTTTTAAAAACACTTCTAGAATGTCCAACTAAACAATACAAACCCAATAAAGGAATGTATAAATGTGGACACTGTAATGATTGCAAACATATTCAAACAGGATCCATATTTTATGTAAGAGGGGTTAAATATTTCATTAATGAGAAATATAATTGTCAGACTGAAGGGGTGGTTTATCTTGCTATTTGTCAGATCTGCTATGCGTTCTACTTTGGGAAAACTGAATGCCAACTTAAACAACGCATTTATGACCTTTTATACGCCATCTCTAAGAATACAGTCACGAACGCTCTTGCTAAACATTATCATGGAAAATAAAGATCATAGATTCCTGTTTATAGTTGTTCAAAAAGTTAATAAGAACGTAAGGGGTGGCCCCTGCCATTTGCTACTAGAAGAACAAGAGTTGTTATGGCAGCTTAAAACAAATGCTCATGTCTTCCCCGGTTTAAATGAGACTTGTTCAATAAAATGTCTCTTAAAGTTGAAAGCCCTTATTAGATAGGTGCTTAATAAACTAGGCTGCTCTATTTTCTTTTTAAGTTGAATAATCATATATATATATATATATATATATATGTATGGTTCCCATTCAGAAGCCTGAAACATCATAAGCCTGAAAATCAAAATCCTGAAACCAAAAGCCTGAAAATTCAGAATCCTGAAAACTCAAAATCCTGAAAGCCCAAAATCCTGAAAGACCAAAATCCTGAAACTCAAAATCCTGAAAACACAAAATAGACATACTGATGTCATTGTGGCTTTGCTATTGTTAGCCCTGTGGTGTTAGGTCATGCGTTGGGGTCAGGTAAGTGTGCTGTTGGTTTTATGTTAGGGTTAGGGGCGGTTTAAGTGAGTTAGGGTTAGGGCGCAGGTTAGGCATGTATGCAATAGTGACAAATATTGGGGTTAGGGGTGGTTTAAGTGAGTTAGGGTTAGGGCGCGGGTCAGGTGAGTGTGCGATAGTGACGGACCTTAGGGTTAGGGTTAGGGTCAGGGTCAGTTGGTAGATATTATTGTCTTTATAGTGACATATTAGCATTATTTGTGTTTTCAGGATTTTGAGTTTCAGGATTTTGGTCTTTCAGGATTTTGGGCTTTCAGGATTTTGAGTTTTCAGGATTTTGAATTTTCAGGCTTTTGGTTTCAGGATTTTGATTTTCAGGCTTATGATGTTTCAGGCTTCTGAATGGGAACCATATGTATATATATATATATATATATATATATTTATTGCTGCAATATAATATGCAAAATATGACAATACACATGGAATGTTTCATTAATCAATGGACTTGCTGTGTTTATATAATTTTGATATAACACTTTTAGGTTAGAGTGTGGGTTTTTAAATTTATGCATATAATGATGAATTAATTGTTAATTGGTAGTCTTGATTGTTTGATTATCAAGTGATGTATAAATACTCAACGCCAAATGCTTGTAAACTTGTCTGAAGAAGTGCGGAGATTCTTCTGCATGAAAGCGCTAACAAGTAAAGTATTTCTGTTTTAACAATAGCCTGGTCTGCTGTTGGTGCCATTCCTTTTTTCTTTTTATATAATTCATTTCTATTTGCCCTTATCTTACTGTTGCTATTTTTTTACACTTTGTGCTCTATCCCCTCACTATTTCTCTCTCTACTTCTTCTTCTCCCCCCCCCATACTCTGACCATCTCTTCCTTTTACCCTATACTGTGCACTTTATTATTACTGCTATTGGTTCATTTTTATTTTCAGACATTTTGTTTGCATTTATAATATTTCTTGTGAACTTGCTTGTCTGCTGTTATTTGTATTTGTACAGGCTGACAGTAAAGTAGGTCCATTTGGATTAGTGCATTACCATGGTTACCAAATTGAATAAATCAGTGAATGAATGAATAAATAAAAATCATGGAATTCGGTCTAAACTCCTATGTCACTTGTTGGATAGTTGGGTGGCTCTCAGCTAGGACCCAAGAAGTTAAGAAAGGGGAGTCCACCACCAAAAAGAGTCATCATTAGTGGAGTCCCTCAGGGCTCTGTGCTAGGTACATTCCTTTTTTGCATCTATTTCTCTGCAGTCAAGGTCAACATCAAATACCTCTGGCTGACATTTACAAACTACATTCAGCAAACCACTCAACTGTTTCTATTTTGGAAAACATTCCTATTTTCTGACCTAAGGATCTCCCAATTTTGGAGGTATATCCCTATCTTAAGGCTTGATTTGCCCTTTCACACAATGTTCTGAATCGTCCTTATCAATGATTTTTGAAGTTTTCTAGTACAAAGAAATCCACACTACATGTCACTACATGATGAATGTACTAGTGGCATCGAGAGTTTAAAGAAAGAAGACCAACATCTTTTGACCCCCTTTTTCTGAAGGAACAATAAATGACCATGTGTGCTAGAATTTAGTGATATAAATACTTAAAGTATGTAGATTTTACACTGTCTTTTTGATAATATGCTTATATTTTCCATCATTTTTGTCACTCTCTGTATTTTACACATATTTCTGAATAGTTTCCCACATTCCTACTGGAAGGTGGAAGACTTATATTCTATCTGGCATTCAAATTTTATGTTATTAGATGTCCAGATTTTTAGCTGGATGCTATTATTTTTCAATAGTCTTTGTTCCTATTTTCAATGTTTGCAGGTTAAGAGGTATAAGATGCAGTTATGGAATCCTCCCAAGATATATGGCACAGCACGAAGCAACATAGACTATCCATGTTCAACTAACAGTGGGTAAAACTGCCTTCCAGTTTATAGCCTGCTACAGACCACCCTCCCAAACCCAGGAACCCCACTCGGCCTTCCTGAGAACACTGGAAAATATGAAGGTCTCTTCAAACACCATTATATTGGGTGACTTCAACTACCCAACCATAGACTGGGAGCATTACTCTAGCTCCAACACCCTAGCCCAAAGGTTCCTAGAATTTATAAACTCAAATGCTATGGAACAACTTGTTACCACTCCCACAAGAGGGGAAAACATACTGGACCTGATCATCACCAACATGGGGACTCTATGCTCCAGACCAGAAGTGTATCCCTCACTGGTAAGATCAGACCATAAACTAATCTCATTGGATATTCACATCCCGACCCCACCCCATGCCCAGAAAACCACAGTGAAAAACTTCTCTAAAGCAAATTTTACACTCCTAAAAACCAAGGTGGAATCCTTCAAAGCCCCCAGGCCTGTGGATAATATGGCCCAGACCGCAAAATCCTTTATAAACGCATTCTATGAACACCTTCAGGAATGCATGGATCATGCAATCCCAAATAAAACCAAGACCCAATCCTCCAAAGGCAGATGTCCTGTCTGGTGGACCCCAGCCATAAACAAACTATACAATAGAAGGAGGAAGCTACTACATGATAGAGCAAAATCCTAAAAAGGGAAGGCATCTCTGATCAGTATTAGCAAAAAACTACGGGCACTCAAAATCGTCTAAGGCCAGCTTCGAGAGAAATATTGCACAGGACACTAAGGATAATCACAAGGCTTTCTTTAGTTATGTTAGGAACCTGGGTGGGAATTCCCAGATATGCTCAGAATTAGTCCAAAATGACAAAAATACACGAACCCACAGACATTGCCAACATCCTAGCTGACAGGTTCAGCGCAAACTTCTCCCCTCCCACCAAAAGGGCTAATATCTATCCCAGCAGAGTGCTGCCCCCCCTGACATCTCAGATGCTCAGTTAAGAGCTGCCCTCTCCAAAGCAAGAAACACAGCATCAATGGGACCAGACGGTGTCCCAGGCTGCCCCTACATGAACTCCAAGAAGAGCTAAACCCAAACCTAAAACTACTGTTCAATCTCAGCCTTACTACAGGATATGTACCCAAAGAGTGGTGTACAGCAACAGTGGTCCCTCTCCACAAAGGTGGTGCCTCAACGGATCCTGGAAACTATCACCCCATAAGTCTCACTAGCTTGGTCTGCAAAGCTATGGAAAGGATCATCATGGACCTTATAAATAAAGATATTGAGGACCTGCAGACACTGGATCCTACCCAGTTCGGCTTTGTTAAGGGCAGATCCTGCCTCTTGAACCTGGTCGATTTCTTTGAAACAGTCACCAAGGCCATTGACAAGGGAAGGTGGTCCACACAGCCTACCTGGACCTCGCAAAAGCCTTTGATACAATACCCCACTCGGGCATTATAGATAAGCTCACCAGCTTAAATATAAACCCCTATGTCACTAGATGGGTTGCAAACTGGCTCAAGGACAGAACCCACATGGTTAGAATAGCTGGAGCCATGTCAGACTCCAAACCAGTTACAAGTGGCGTCCCACAAGGCTCAGTCCTGGGACCTCTCTTGTTCGGTATATATTTCTCTGAGGTACAGGCCAACATGGAAGGACTGTGGCTGACCAAATTCGCAGATGACTGCAAACTGGGCACCATAATAGACTCTCCAGCCGACACAAGCATCCTCCAAAAGGGCCTCATAGAAACAGACAACTGGTGCCAGAGCCATGGCCTCAAGCTGAATGCCAAAAAGTGTATAGTCATCCCCTTTGGCAAAAACAAAGTGCCCACAAATTACCACATAGGTGGTAATCCATTAAGTACAGAAGAAGTAATTAGGGACCTGGGGACCCAAGTCGATAGCAATCTCTCATTTGACAACCACCTGGCCAAAGTGGTTAGAAAAACATTTTATATAGCCCACCTAATCATGAAGGGATTCACATCTAGATCAGGGGAGGTCATCGTGCCTCTTTACTCATCCCTCATCAGGCCCATAATTGAGTACAATGCCCCTTTTGGGATGTACCTTACCAGACACCTGCAGCAACTGGAAAGACCCCAAAAGTGCCTCACCAAGAGGATCAAGGGGCTCAAACAGATGCCATATGCTGCCCGGTTAAGGAAACTCCAGCTCTACTCAGTGGCATACCGCCTGCTCAGAGGCGATCTGTGCTTGATGTATAAAGCCATGTCCAGCCCGGAATTAATGGACATGCTGCACCTCAGAAAATCCAAATCCCATCAAGCTACGCACTCGAGGGACTTGAACCTCAGCACTGAAATAAATAGGACATGCTGGAGGGACAGATTCATAACCCAGAGGCTCCCTTCACTCTGGAATAAAATCCCAGTCCAGGTTAGACAGAGTCCCTCATTGACTCTCTTCAAGAGGAATCTTGATGAGTGGATGGGAGATCGTAGGTTTACCCCGGGTATCACTTCTGTGTCACTGTTAGACAGAGGCACAGTATACTAACCTTGAAAATGGGCATGGCAAAATTAATTTAATATGGGTGGCGAAAGCCATACACACTCTGGCTAGGCTTATAAATGCCCTAGGGCAGATAGCCTAGTATGAACCTATGAACCTATATATATTCTCCAAGAAGGGCTGACTCAGACAAATAACTGCTGTAAGAGCCATGGTCTGAAACTCAGTGCCGATAAATGCATAATAGCATTCTCTGGAAAGTTGGCTACCCCTAGAAACTACCTCAGTGATAACACAACTAAGTGCAAATCCAGTAGTCAGGGATTTGGGGATGCATGTAGTAACCTGGCCTTTGACAATCATTTATTTATTCGACATTTGTTAACTGGGATAGTCCACCTGAGGAAAAGTCCTTTTTCAGTGGAGGCCCGGGGAGAAAAGCTCCACAGTACAAGCAAGCAAGAACAATTTACAAAAATTGAATACAATATAGAATAAACCAGTTAAGCAAGTGTAGACAAAGCTCCACGGCACAATATAGTAAGAGGCATTATAACATTGAAGAAAAACATAGCAAAGAAATATACAATAAAACATTTGAATGAATTTACATAACACATTGGGTTATCTTCAGAGGGTAACTGTACAACACAGAGCAGTTGTTAAGTGAGTTATGGTACTAAGGAAGGGAGGAATAGAGAGGATACTGGTAGAGAAAGGGGTGGATTCATGTGGGATGATTACAGAGGCAAATCCATGTGCTATTAAGGTACTTTTGAGAGTTTCTTGAATTTGTGGATATGGGAAATACTTCTAAAGGTCATGGAGAGCTTGTTCCATGCAACAGCACGGAAGTAGCTGTAGAGATTCTGTCCAACAGATTTTTTAGGTTTGTGAATTTGTAAGAGACACTGGTCAGAGTTTCTGAGGGATCGAGAGGCTTATAGAGGGAGTCAAGTGAGGAAATGCCAGGGCAGAGGAGGGCTTATTCAAAATATTGTGGATAATAAGAAGCTGGGTAAATAATAGTTGGTTAGGAAACTCTAGCCAGCTGAGTGTCTGGAGTGTGAGACAGTGGTGTGAGCTTGAGGGCAGATTGGCTGCAAATCTAGCAACTTTGTTGTAGGTGGTTTTAAGTTTTTAAAGTAGTGAGGACTGTACGTTGGTTAAAATTTGTGAGCTGTAAAAGAGGTTGGGGAGAAGGTAAGCTTGGGCTAGTGAGATCCTGGGGCTGAGTGTGACGAGACTTTTGTTTCTAGAGAGTAAACTAAGTTTTCTTGATGCAGTTAAGTACATGAAGGTCAAAATTTAGTTTCGCCCACTATTACTCCAAGCAGTTTAGTGTGGGATTCAGCTATGATCATAGTGTTGTTGAGGGACGAGATGGTGAATGAAGGTTTAAGATGGTAAAGGGATTTTGGAAGAAGAGAAGCTGTTTTGTCTTTTTAGGGTTTAGTATGAGTTGGTTGTTAGTAAACCATGTTTCGGTGAGGTTGAAAGATGTTTGTGTCAGGGTTAGCAGGTCAGTGGGGCTTATCAGCGATAGGAATGATGGTGGAGTCATTTGCGTATTGTATGAGGGAAGACTGAGGACAGGATGTGTGAAGTTGGTTAGTAAAAATGTTAAAAAGGAGGGTGCCTAAAACAGAGCCTTGAGGGACACCCATTTTGATGGGGCTGTAGAATATAAATGGTTAAAGCATGTGTTCAAGGAGATTGAGTATGTGAAAACCTGTATGTATCGATTTGAACTTTGTACTATGAACTATTGAGTAAACTGTGAATAGTGGAAAAGTACTGAAAAACAAGAGCCTGTTTGATGGCAGGAAATGTGCCTTATATGGAAGTATATCCAATTTTCTTTCTCTGCCTAGAGATGTAGTAATGTGAACTGCTTCAAGCCTACGGGTAAACCACTGATTGGCTAATTGCCTTTTGTACTATTTTAACTGGTCTAGTTTATATTTTTGTACTGTCAGCAATATCACCAGCATATAAGCTTATTCATTCCTTTGTTCTGGGAGTCTCCCTGGTACTTTCCAGTAGGCTCCCACAAGTGTGTAATAAATACCACTGAAAGAGAGGAAGAAGTGTCTTGTCTTCATTTAAGGTAAAATATTAAACACAATAGGGAGAAAAGGAGAAAGAGCAGAGAGCCATTGTACAATATTGCAGCCTGTTTGTGAGATAGCTATTGAAGCAGGAGATAACTGCTGAAGAAAGGTCGAGTTGAGAGAGGAGGCTGGGGTGAGAGACAGTGTCAAAGGCTTTGGAGAGTTCTAAAAAGATGCAAGACACTAGTTTATCATGGTCTCTAGCTAGGAAGATGGAGTTAGTAAAGGAAATATGTACAGTAGTGGTACTGTGTTAAGGGCCGAAGCCACGTTGAGTAGGGGTAATTAGGTTTTCACAAGTATGGTAAACTGAGATTTGTTTATAAACACAGTGCTCAAGAATTATGGAGAGGGGAGAGAGTATGGCAATAGGTTGATAATTAGAGAGCTCAACAGAATTTCCATCTTTCTGGATAGGTATAGTGTGGAACTTTTTCCAGAGGGCAGGAATGGTGGATTCACTAATTGAACAGTTTATGCTATGGAGTCAGCAGCAGCTTTTAGGAAGAGAGGAGGCATGTTGTTAGCTGAAAAAGAACATGGTTTAAGTTTGATAAGAAGTTTTTTTGATGTAGCTGGTTGGAACGGGTTTTAGTGAGAAAGGACTGTTTTGCAGTTGGGGGGTGGTAGGGGGTGTGGGGCTGGATGGGTGGACAGTTTGCATAAGTTTGCTGATTGAATCTGTGAAGTATGACTCGAAAATTGAAGCAGTTTTCTAGGGGTGTGTAATTGAGGCAGGGGTTGGGAGTTGAAGGATTTCCTGGGTGGAGAATTTTGTTGACAGTATTCCAAAAATTTTTAGGGTTTCTGGGTCCGTTATCTTGGGGTGAGAGGTAGTAGTTCTTTTTTGTCAAAGTTTGTGTGTTTTTGGTTAAATTGACAAGTTATAAAAATGAAAAACTCAAAAATTAAACAAAAACAAAAACAAAAGGCGAGTACTAGACGAATCCAACCAAATACAAATTTATTTAACCTGTAAAGCGCTTTTCGTTTAGTACATAGACTAAACTTCTTCAGGCAAGATACATTCAAGCATTCCACATTTAAATAGTCACACCCTTAGTAGCCTAATTAGTCCTTCTAAAAGGTGTACAACCTAAAACATACACAGGATACAAAACAACAGCCAGTTCCAGTAAAAAAGTTAGATAAAATAGTTGAAAAAAATACATAAACCTGTATGTTGCTATATATGCATGATAAAACTTGTAATTTGATTTACTTTAAAACACGGAGGAAATTAATACACTATTCATCCTATGAGAATAAGTGTGTAGGTATAATAATGTAATGACAGCACATAAAACCTAGTCATGTCTAATATGTAAACATTAGTTGTGTGCTGATGCCTCTACTTGATAATTTTCAGTTGATAATAGTCTACCTTCCCTAAATATATTTGGAATAGTGTTTTCCTATATTGTAGACACTTATCTTAACATATCCATTCAATATTTAATGTCTAACAACAAGACGCACAACAAAAACCTATCTCATATGGAGAGCTCCTCAGGGCTTATTGGAGTCCCCGATTTAAATGCTTGGCTGAGTGACCGACCGCGGCTGAGCTGTAGTAGTGCTGACAGCACACAAGGACCATCGGCTGGAGGAGCAACCAGTATAGTGGACAAGTTGAGAGAATTCAACTACAAATTATTGAAAATTCATAAACTACAGCTCGAAATGAACTATTTCGAACAATGCACCAAAGAAGAACTTGTCCCTAAGGAACTTAGGTCCTGGCAGTACCCCACGGGGATGGAAAAAGGATCTATGTTCCATCAGGAACTGATCAATCTGTTCAACAGGCCGGGACTGGAGCTACTGCAACTAATGTTGAAACATTAACAGGCGTGGATCAACACTAACTGTTGAAGTGAAAACTAAACTACTCATCTTCCAACCCACCAAACATACTCAAAACAACTCTCACTTTAACATCACAGCAAAAGACAACACCACTATATACCCAACTGACCACACCAAAGTGCTAGGAGTGGAAATAGACAATAAACTAAAATTTGGCATTCACATATCCATGACCATAAAAAAAGTCCACAAAAAACTAGGAGCGTTATACAGAAATAAGCAACTTCTCACCAAAGCAGCAAAGATTTCAGTAGCAAATTCCCACCCTATCTCCACCCTACTTTATGCCTCTCCAATATATACCAACCTAAGGGAATGCGATCTAAACAAGCTAGAGACCTGCTACAACAAAATCGCCAAATTCACCAAAGGGGCATCCTACCGTAGTCACCACTGTCTCTCACTTGCTGAACTGGGCTGGCTTGAACTCCGTCACCTCCTTCAATGGTATCAACTCTCACTCGCCCACAAACTAGTAAACCATCCACTAAATGTCCCATCCCTCCAGAATCTACTCCAACCCTATCGCACCACCAGACCACTAAGATCCAGCAACAAAAATCATTTGCAGATCACTAAAGCCAATAACTCTGCTGGTGAAGCACTATTCTCTTGCACCATAGCCAAATTATGGAACTCCCAATCACCCACAATTACCTTCCTTACCATCATGCACCCACTTCAAAACTTTACTAAAAGCACACCTAAAAACATGCTGGCTATGCCCTTGCAACTCCCACTCTTAATATCACCCACCCCATCCAACCACTACCTTTCTTTCCACTCCACTAACTACCTTGATTATAGCAAGCTCAGATGCTCATAAGCCTAGTACTTATTATTCAGCAGGAACTTCTTATTGTAACATTTGTTAATGTCTGTTATGTACTTCACAGATAAAGATTCTAGTTGTCTACTGATGTGCTATATTCTTCATCTGTAAATATGTTGTAAGTAATTGCTATGTTAAATTGTTAATCGCTATGTAATCCAATGTAACTACTGTCTGTTTATTTTAACTGTGGAGCTTTTCTCCCCAGACCTCCGCTGAAAATGGACCTACGTACAGTCGGACACTCCAGGTCAACAAATGTAAATAAATAAATAAATAAAAAGTGAACACTTTAGATACCGAAATCAAGGCTGACATCGACTTTCATAGATACCACTATGACTACAATAGAACTTTTGTAAGCATTAACCAACAACTAGCGAAAGCAAGGGATACCAAAATTAGAAAACTACAGAGGGATAGGAAAGACTACAACAATGGGGTTGCTTATCCAGACCCACCTACATCCCAAACATGGAAAACGGTTGGGCAGAATCAACATGGCCCAAACCAATACAATCAGCAGATGACCACATCAATGCCTAGTAGGCGTACAGATCCTTATTTACGAGTAGACACAAACGGGGATACGAGGAACAACTACAACGGCTTACTAATGGACAACATGAAAGCAGGTATAATTTTGAACATGAAGACAACTATACTACTACAGGGAATGACAATAGTGGTAGGCAAAATTTTCACAACCCCCAAGGCCAAAACCACAACAAACAACAACAGAACCAACGGAAGGTTTACAATACACGAAGGAACAACAAGAAGAGGAAGTTATTTCTGGGGCCGATGAAGGGGTAAGTCACAACTCTGAATTTGATCTTGACATTAACTACTATATGAATACTGACAGTCATGTTACCAATACCAATAAAATGTGCAATATAGTAACAAATAAAGAAGGGGATTTTAACATTTTTAACTTCACAGAAGTACAATTAGATCCCCTACTTGCAGAAGTCTTTGCTAAGTGCCAGACTTTTGCTCCCTCATACAAAGTAGATATGGCTAGACTGCTAATAGATTTTAAATTGCACATAAGGAAATTGAACTTGTGCAATTTAATGGGGAATGACTTAAACCAAGCAACTTAACAGATACGAGTCCCTAGCACATTCAATCCACCTACCCTATTCTCCTACTTTTTGAAAGAATTTGTGAGATGGATTTTAGAGCTTTAAGTAATCCATCACAAAAACAAAATTACAACACCTTAATGAACCTAACTAAAGAACAAAGGGATTCTCTGACGGACTTCCAACACCTTCCAGTATGACTGATGAAACCAGACAAAGGGGGAGGGCTAGTACTGATGGAGGTAGAAGACTACAATATATGTATGAACAGAGTCCTAGAAGGGGAAGAATATACAGCAGTAAGCTTAAAAGAAGTGAACATAGCTTACAATAGAATAAGAACTTTTATAAATGACTTATTTATTGATGATTTAATTGATATGAATACACTCAATTATTTAACTATGGCTTCTCCCAAAATGCCAATATTATTTGGAGTCCCTAATATCCATAAGAACCAGGAAAACCATCCCATGCGTGCTCTTCTAGATGCTAGACAATCCATCACATACCCCTGTGCAAAGGTCATAGATAACATACTGAAAAAATATGTAGCACTTGAACCACAGATCTGTAAAGATTCTTGGTCGTTCCTAAACAACATCAACAACTTAGATTTTAAAGGAAAATACAACTTTATGACAACTGATGTATGTGACCTATATACGGTTATACCGCAAGACACGAGAATTGAATGGGTGATAGACCACATCAGATCTAAGGGAGCAGGCCATAATTAAATGAGACTAGTGGAAGAACTACTTGGGATAGTGCTAGAAAATAACTTCATTATGTTTAACAACTACTTTTACTTACAAAAAATAGGGGTCGCGATGGGGTCTCCCTGTGGAGCGAGTTTCGCAAACCTAGTGTTGGCCCATTGGGAACACAGGGTAATTCTGGACAACACCGAAGTAAGTCAACACTTGTATTATTATACTTGCTTTTTGGATGACATATTCATGATTATCAAGTGAGACTCAACATTAGCACATAACCTTATGGACATATTCAATAATTCAACTTCTTCTTCTTCTTCTTTCAGCTTTTCCCTGTTAGGGGTCGCCACAGCGGATCACCTGTCTGCTCATGACTGGCAGTGGAGTTATACAGTGTCGAGTTGCCAGCCCGGTGCCCAACCTTCCACAGAAGGCACACACACCTAGGGCCAATTTGGAGTGTCCGATCCACCTACAGCATGTCTTTGGGATATGGGAGGAAACCGGAGCACCCGGAGGAAACCCACGCAGTCACAGGGAGGACATGCAGACTCCGCACAGAAGGCGAACCTGAGAACCTCTTGCTGTGAGGCGACAATGCTAACCACTGCACCACCATGGCCGCCCATATTCAATAATTCAACTAATTTCCTCAAATTCACTAGCCAATTCAATAGGGATACCATTAATTACTTGGATGTTGAATTGTCAAAAGATTACATACACCAACAGTTTAGAGCACGCATTTTTAGGAAGACATACTCCAACTGCTTTCTTCATTACACCAGCACACACCTGTATCACCAAAAGAAATCCGTGGTAAAAAGGCAGCTGGTACAAGCAGCTAGGATGACTACAGAACAGGAGAATTTTGAGGATGAATGTGGGATATTAAAAACAATGTTCTTAAAAAGAGGCTACCCTAGGGAACTACTGGAAGAACTTATAGATGAAGTTGACTGTAAACAGCAGCAAGGCAGGTTCAAACCCATACTGATGGACGACCGTAATGGAGTCCCTACTACCACTAACTTGATTTCACAGGCTGGGGTAGAAGAAAGTCTTCCGACACTGATAGAAGCTAACCTACCAACCAGGAGTCCATTACAAATTAAGCTTCACTTTTAGTTTTAACACTGAAGCTCAAGCTATCAGGAACATTTTGTTCAAAAATTGGGAACTCTTAACCAGTGATAGGGAATTATTAGGAAAAATAGGTGACTACCCGGTCCTAACTTATAGGAAAGGACAGAACCTAAAATCACTGTTAGAAAACAAAAGAACTAGAGGTAAAGAAATCCCAGCGACATACAAATGTGAAGCATGCAACCAATGTAAACACATATACACTGGCATTAAATTCACAATAAGAGGTAGGCACTACTACACACGAAGGAGAAATACAATTGTAACTCAAAATTGATAGTTTACACCTAGCACAGTGCCATAGCTGCCCAGCATACTATGCCGGCAAGACAGACTGTAGATTTAGAGATAGGGTGTATGAGCACACTTATTATATTAGTAAAGGGAAACAGGACAGCCCTCTTGCTAGACACTGTGGGGACCATCCAGGCCAAGGTTTTAAATTTAGAGTTATTGATTCAATTAAGACTGACCTTCGGCGGGGGGGGGGGGGGGCTACTCGTTATTGTTGGAAGAATTAGAATTGCTGTGGGAACTAAGGCTGAAGTCACATCACTTGCCTGGACTTAATGGGACCTGTTCAATAGCACCTGTATTGAAACTTAAGAACTTGAGGAGATGAATTTTACCTCCAGGATGATTTATCAAGTTCAGTTTGGTTCACTGATATTTATGTTAACTTTAGACGTACCAGGGTAGTATGGATCAATTAATAGTTTGAAATATAATGATGATATTCACAGTGTTATGATGAATAGCTTTAGATGTGATGAGGGACTAGAGAGTAACTGTTCCTAGATTTTTAATATGAATTTTGTGACATAGATTTGCTAGACATTAAATATTGAATGGATATGTTAAGAAGTGTCTACAATATAGGAAAGCACTATTCCAAATATATTTAGGGAAGGTAGGCTATTATCAACTGTAAATTGTAAATTATCAAATAGAGGCATTGGCACACAACTAATATTTACATATTAGACATGACTAGGTTTTATGTGTTGTCACTACATTATTATACCTACACACTTATTCTCATAGGATGAATAGTGTATTAATTCCCTTCGTGTTTTAAAGTAAATCAAATTACAAGTTTTATCATGCATATATAGTAAAAAGTAGGTTTATATATTTTATTCAACTATTTTATCTGACGTTTTACTGGAACTGGCTGTTGTTTTGTATCCTGTATACCTTTTAGGTTGTACACCTTTTAGAAGGACTTATTAGGCTACTAAGGGTGTGACTATTTAAATGTGGAATGCTTGAATGTAACTTGCCTGAAGAAGTTTAGTCTATGTACTAAACGAAAAGCGCTTCACAGGTTAAATAAATTTGTATTTGGTTGGATCTGTCTAGTACTCACCTTTCGTTTCTGTTTTGTTTTTGGTTAAATTTCAGAGTTCCCGATATTGCTGTTAGCATGTAGGAGATTTGGTCTTAGTCCAGAATTTCCAGGCGCAATCTCTGTTATGGATTAGAGACCGAGTAGAGTTGGAGAGCCAAGGGGAACACTGTGATTTGACTCTGACGGTTCTGAAAGGGGCAAGGGAGTTCAGAATGTTTAGAAAGATGAAGCTGAATTGAAGGACAGCTTCATCTAGAGGTAGGGAAGCGAGGAAAGACCAGTCAAAAGCAGAAAGAGAATTACTGAATGTGTTCGGGTTGAGGTAAGTTAGCATTCAGCACTCTTTAAATTTATGAGGTCTACAGAGGTGCAGGGAGAATCTTTGTACACATATAGGGGAGTGGTCACTGATTGAGTCTGGCAGAGATTCAGGCTGGTGATAGAGGTCAGGCTTAGAGACAAGTATCCAATCCAAGATAGAGCAGGTCTTTGTAGGTTTATGAAGATAATTGGGTGAAGGCATAAGTTGGGTGTATCAATATAGATTTATGCTGGTGGTGGGAAAGTTACAGATGAGGGTGAGCCAACTGATGTTAAGATCACCTAATATTTATTTATTTATTTATTTCCAGTTTGATAACCGGGGAAGTCCACTGGGCCCGAAAGCCCGTTTTCAGTGGAGGCCTGGGGAGAAAAGCTCCATGATAATACATTACATACAAAAACACAGCAGAAAAGCTCTAAACTAATACATTACACACAAAAACACACTCTGTTCTAATAGCATAATAATTTAACAATTTCCAAATAAGAATGATGTACATTGGGCACTATACATAAGGAAATGATATATTAATGCAACTGTAATGTTAGTAAAGTAGGAAAGGAAAAGGAAATTGTAGATAGAGTTTGAATGCAAGAGCAGGGAAGCATGAGAGAAATGAAGAAGAAGCAAAGAAATTAAAGGGGCGGTGTCCAAAAGAGGATAGAAAAAGAACAGATAAACTAGTGTTCATTTTGTGATTGAGTCCAGGAGAACACCTTGAGAAAAAGGCAAAAGATTTGAAGGTGAGAGTAAGCATACAAGTGGGCAGTGGGATGAGAGCAGTTGAAGGAAAATAAAGGGTTTAATCAGGGAGGAAGGAGGAGATAATGAAGAAGAGAGTGGGGAGCTAAGGCGAGTGTCAGAAAAAGGGGGAACTGGATGGGGGGGTGGAACTAGGATATGTTGAGATCTAGGTAGGAAGTATACAATTACATTTCCAATTTTGGAAGAGGTGAGAATGGAGAAGAGATTTAAAGTGTTCATAGTTTGTAGTGGCTCTTAGAAGGGGAGGAAGTGAGTTCCATTTTTTTGCTGTAGTATAGGAAATTAGGAGCTGGCCAGGGGTCGTTTCGGTTTGTATACTGAAATAAGATTTTGGTGGCTAGATCTTAGGGGCCTTGGAGGAGTGTATATGGTTAAGATATTAGATAATGCTGGGCAAGCAGTGGGTTTAAAGATTAGTTTGTGTGCAGTAGTAAGTTGGAGGAAATTGAGTTGATTAGGGAGTTCTAGCCATTGAAGACTATGGAGGCAGATGCAGTGGTGTGTAGAATGAGCGGAGTTAGTAGCGAATTTGGCAATTTTGTAGTAGCAACTTTCAAGTTTTGAGGAGATAGAAGTGGAGAGATTGGATAGAAGAGGAGCACCATACAGTAGAGAAGGGAGAAGGAAGGTAGTGGCGAGAGTTTGTCTTGAAGATGGAGTAAGAAAGTTTGCATTTCTATAAAGCATACCGAGCTTCTGATGAGTTTTCTTTATGTTGAGTTGAATATGATTATTAAATTTCAGGTGTTCATCAATGGTTACTCCGAGTAATTTAGCACTAACAACTTCTATTGAGGACTGGGAGAGGCTGGAAATGATGAAGGATGACTTATCAAGAGTCAGAGCTTTTGAGGGGGAGAAGAGAATGATGTGGGATTTATTGGCATTGAGGGAAAGATGATTTTGAAGCATCCAATTTTCTATGGTTGTGAAGGCCAATTGGGTTTTGGCTTGGAGCTCGGGAAGGCTAGGGGCAGAGCAGATAACAGTGGAGTCGTCTGCGTATTGTACTATTTGAGCAAGAGGAATGGAAGAGTGGAGATCATTAATAAAGATGTTAAAGAGCAGAGGCCCGAGAATAGAACCCTGAGGGACTCCGGTAGGGGTTGGTAGGAAGTTTGAGGTACCAGTATTCCATTTCACAGCTTGGGATCTATCAGAGAGATAACTTCTGAACCAAGAAAGAGAGTTGTGGGAGAGATTGAGGTTAGAGAGGTGGTTGAGAAGGAGAGTGTGGGATATAGTGTCGAAGGCCTTAGAAAGGTCAAGAAGAACAGTGGAGACAATATTTCCAGAGTCACGGGCTTGGTTGACAATTTCTAGGAAGGAAAGAAGAGCAGTTATGGTCCTGTGGCCAGGCCGAAACCCATGTTGTGTAGGAGTGAGGAGATGGTTATTGAGAAGGTAGGGCATGAGTTGCTGGTGTATACATTTTCAAGAATTTTTGAAATTGGGGAAAGAATTGCTATTGGGCGGAAGTTAGAGATGGTGTTATTTTTGCCTCCTTTATGGAGGGGCAGAATGTGGGCAGCTCTCCAAAGTTTGGGAACGTAAGATTCTCGGATGGATCTACTGATGAGAATGCTGATAGGTATGGCGATGCCATTTGCTGCGAGCTTGAGAAAGAGTGATGGGATGTTGTCAGGGGCATTGGAGCATGGTTTGAGTTTGAGAAGAAGTTGTTTGATACTGGTGGTAGACACGGGATGTAGAATGAAAGTGGGAGGGGGGTTATGAGAGTTGGAGTGAGGGATGGGTGTGGAAGGATGCATTGGGTTAGGGGTAGGGGTGGAAGTGGAGAAGGATTTAGTCAGTTCAGCTATTGAGCCAGTAAAAAAGGAGTTAAAGAGAGTTGCGATTTCAGTGTCAGTCTTATTAATGTCTGGACAGGGATTGGATTTTGTACCTGGATGTAAGAGTGAATTGATGGAATTCCAGAATTTTTTGGGATTATTTGTGAGGGTAGATTGAAGTTTGCGTAGTAAGATTTCTTATCCTTCATAATAAGTTTTTAGCAAGATTGGAGTTGCTTAAATTGCAGTAAAGAGGCTGAGTTTTATTATTGTTGTATAGTTTCCAAGTTTTGTCCCTTTGTCGCATTAGAGTTTTGGTGTCTTTAGTTAGCCAAGGGGCAGAGTTGAACTTTATCCTTTTTGTATGGGGAGGGGCTTGGGAATCTAGGACTTTAAGGAAGGTAGTATTGAAGAGTTCTAGGGCTTCATCTAGGGGAAGAGTGTTTAGTGAATCCCAGTTTGTTAGTTTAAGGGTTTCTGAAAATACTGAAGGATTAAAATTAGTTAGGTTGTGAGAGTGGGCATATTGTTGTTGGTGTGGGAGCTGTTGGGTTTTTCGGTTAATAAAGGCTGGGAGATGATCACTTAATGAGTCTGGTAAGGTACCCGAGTTGGAGATATTGTTAGGGTGGCTGACTAGAATCCAGTCCAAGATGGACCCTGGAGGGTTAGTTTTGTTAGGTCTGGTAATGTTGTTTATTAGTTGAGTAAAATTATAAAGATTGATAGACTGAAGGAGAGTATTGTTATTAATTGTATTCCAATCAATATTTACATCACCTAGAATGAAAGTCTCCTGTTTAATATTGTTTGAGGCCCAACACAGAATATTCTCTAGGGTGGAGAAGTTGTCTCCAGGAGGGATATAGATGGTTATAATACAGACGCTTTTGAAGTTGTTTATTTTGAGGATTCCTATGACTAGTTCTGCATTATATATTATTATTAATATTATATATTATTATAATATTATTGTTTTATTATGTATATTGTCAGACAACCATTGTATGATTTCTTCTAATAAGACTATGTTCTCTCCAGGGGGTATACAGATGGCAACTATGGTAAATGTTTTGAGATTGAGTCTGCAGTTGGCCATAATGAGTTCAGCTGGGTGAAAGGTGGGGGGATGGTTAATTGGAGGAGATATGGATAGGAGGTAAGAGTACATAATGGCAACACCTACACCTTTTTTGTATCGTCTGTCTAGGCATAGAAAGTTGTAACTGGGGGGGGGGGATTTTGTCTATATTATGTGGTTTGAGCCATGTTTCCGATCGACTATGTTGGGGGAGTGTTGAGCTATCCAGGTGCAGAATTCAGTTATCTTAAGAATGCTATGGATGCTGAATGAATAGAAGGAAAGATGCTTGAGACTAGGTTTAGGTACCTGCTGAAGTGTTTGTGAGCTATTAGTAGGACTTGAGGATTTAGAGTGTGGGCCAGGGTTTGAGTGAATGTCAAGTGAAGTGAGTTGAAGGAGGTTTATTGGGAGGAAGAGAAGTGATGTATAGGGGTAGGGAGAGTGAAATTTCTGTTTAATTCTGTGGAATGAGGGGAATTATGGAGACAGTTTGATTTTGGGAAGATTGAATTCGGTACAGAAGAGTGAGGGTGAAAAGGAAGAGGTATAGTGGCTGTTGGTGTCAATTATGTTATGAGAGGAGGTAGGAGTAGAGGGGATTAGGTTTAGCTGTGTGTGGTAGGAAGGGAGGTAGTTTAGGAGAAGAAAGGATAAGAAGAGAGGGAGGAACATACTGGAGGGTGAGGAGAATATGAAAGGGGTAGATGTTAGATAGAGGGAAAGTGTATGATAACAGTAAGCTAAAGGAGGGGTTATGAGAGTAGTGAGTAAGGGTGGGAGGAGTTAGGTGCAGTGAATAGAGAGGTGGGAGGGGTTATTTTAAGAGGGATAGGATATGATTGGTTAGGGAGTGCAGGAAGTTGGTAATCAGGGAGGGTAGGGTTAAGATGAGTAGTTACAAAGGTAATTGATGTGGGGGTGGGTGGGAATGGGGGCAGGGTAGGGGAGCAGAGTGAGCCTGAGTGAAGCGAGGCGAACGGAGCAGGCAGAAACCTTGAGGCAGCTTTCCAGACCACAATAGAAATGATGAGGTTGCAATGTGTGCCTCAAGACAATGGAGCAGTTAAGAGTAGGCCGTTTCTTGAGGTAAGAAACTTGTGTAGGTAATAACAACCTAGCACATGCTGCTTTATTAGTTCTGTACAGTTTTGCAGCTCTTGGCACTAGCAGTTGCTAAAAAGAGAGAAGAATGGAGGGAGAAAGTTCAGGGGAAAGGTAAGGGAGTCCAACACTATTTGTCTGCGCTAGTGAACATGCCACTAGTCAAATAAGCGCTAAAATATTTCACTACAGAAACTTGCCTAGTACACCAGGAAGATTACTGAAAGTAACAGTCTCCTTGCAGGTTTGATGAACTCTTGTATTTCTTGTCGTGAGGAAGCTACAAAGGGGAGTCATGTATCTATAGTAGTAAAGAAATCATTTTGTGTTTCTCATCTTGTAATCAAAGATTTGGCTTCTATGTCCAAGGAAGTCATTGTTTCACTGCATTTCTCCCTCATCAGACCAGTCACTGAGTACAATGCCCCTTTTGGTATGTACCTGACCAGGCAGATGCAACAACTGGACCATCCACAGTGGTTCCTCACAAAAAGGATACAGGGTATAAACAACATGTCCTACATGGATCGCCTCAAAGCCTATCCCTGTACTCAGTTTCCTACAGACTGTTGAGGGGCGATCTATACTTGGCATTCAAGACATCCTTTAATACTGCTCTGATGGACCTTCTGCTTATCCACAAAACAAATATCACAAACACCCAATGTAAGGACTTAATGTTTGCTTGTGACATAAACAGAACATGTTAGAGGGACTGGTGTGTGTCCTACAAAAAACTCCTTCTTTGGAACAGGCTTTTCTCCAATATGAAACAGAGTTCTCCCATAAACCAATTCAAGTGAAATATTGATCTGTGTACAGGGAATCAGAAATTCACCCCTGGTCTAGCATGTACATCAGTAATCGGCACAACCTGTAAATGCTTGACCACCCAAACCCTAGCCTACATATACCTGCTAGAAGTCCCTAAACTTATCTAATAGAATTAGGATGCATGGCTAGGCTTAAAAAAGGCCTCTGTAGTTATTGGGCTAGTACACACTTATTTACCTATGAGCACGGATCTCTTAGTCCTAAATTTATTATTCACATACTGTATTCATAGTGTTGCAGGATAGCATAAAATTAGACATCTCTGAAATGGATTTAGATTACTAGTAGCATTCTTAATATTTGCTTTTGAATTACTATTATTATTTTAAAAAAAATAAAATAAATAAAGCCAGTAAAGGCTTTGCTAGATCTATGTATGGATTCAGAACAAAATTTAGTTGCTATTTAAGACACCCTGCTATAATATAAAGTCAGCAATAAAAACAATTTGCAGAAAGAGGGCCAATACATATGGCTAACATTTTTTTTGGATGACATTAAAATTCATTATCTGGGATCACTTGGCATTCTGTTCTTATATAACATTCTATTGCTATGCAGAATGACTTTGCTGACTAAACAAGATTTTCATTGTCAGCAGTGGACTGATGACCTACAAGTGAATGCCTGAATATAAGGGGAACTAAATGCATTGTATACACACTAAGTAGGACTACCTGCATCACCTAATTTACAACTGTATTACTTTAATGGTAACAGAATATTACTTCTGCATGCATAACCCTGCATGACTAACTTATTATGGGTTCATTGTAGGGTTACTATTTGCATAGCTGTGTACTTTTTTGCAGAGACAAACTGATATGCATATACTACATAAAAGCTTTAGGTAATGTCCTTATTGTGCCTTTTAGATAGGTGAGGTATGACATACAGCAGCATGCTACATGAACAGTTTCACTGAGAAAGACATAGGTTTATAGATTAGTACTAGACTAACTGCCCCTGTGGGCCATTTTGAGCCTAACCGATTACCCGATTTGAGAATTGAACCCTGCACCTTGTGTCTGTAAAGTGAACACCTTAACCATTATGCCAACCCCCCCACACACACACATAGCCTACCTCACTCAGGCTGACTATATCAGCGGATAATGTGTTAATGTGAGAACAGGCCAACCAATGTTGTTGCTGGACATGGATGCATACTCCAGGCAGAAAGTCATCAGTGGAATTAGTAACACAAACAGGAGAATAAAGAGGATGCAATCTCAATGGCCACTGACTGAACGGAAGCACCAACACCCACACATTTTGACAAGGATGAAGAATGCCTGGCATTATGATGGGTTGATGGTGCAGCTGACCTTATCCTTAGTTCTAGCTTAGATGTTTGGGTCCATATAAGGAACTCCAGTGATTGTGTGTCCATTTCATACAGGAGAGTACTGAGCATATTTTATATATACCACATAACTGTCTAAAATCTGCATTCCATCCACCACAGTATCACAAGAAACTGCTACAACTGACTGCATGCTGTTTATGATGTTCACAGTATTCCACAGATTGAGAATGTTGTTAAGCCAGGTTTGCGTCTCACAAGTATCTGAGCACAGACAAATATAAATCTTCGGGATAAAATTAATATAAGATAAAATAAATGTGAACAAATCTATATTCTTACCCTCCAGCTCCTTAGTCTCCCTTGTTCACTCACTGCCTTACTTCCATTAATTTCTCTCCAAATATACCATAAGCCTGCTTTTCTCTCACTTCATATTGCAATTCCTGTTTGGATTATACTAACTTACCTTTAACTTCTCTATAAACTGACTAAATTTTATCTGTTAAATCATTATCATATAACTTGTATCCATTCTTAACCAATTATTTCAAATTATGTCTGGTTTCTTATAATTAAACTGTTTGTTTTTATGTATTATTTTTAAAGAATGTAAATTATTGTTCTTAAAATATTTTGTAATACTTTGGAGCTTTTCTCCCTGGCCTCCTAACCAGTCGGTCTTTCCTGCTAATCAAATACAACTAAATAAAATAAAGCCTTGATTGCATCCTGGGCAACCCTTGTTCAGCAAACAGTACTGGCTATGGAGAGACTGGGCAGGGGTAGACAGGAGTGAGTGTCCACTGTGATGGGGACTGACCGCACACTGTTAATGGTGCTACAGGAGTTCAGGGGCACTGCTTGTAGCACGCAGACTATTGTGTCCATAATATGGAGAGGTACAGTGCTAAGATGGGGGGTTGTGCATGTGAGATAGCATGTGTACACCTGACAACAGCTGTCATTCAACAGATAAGTGGCTAAGGGGGAGGGGATAGGAAAATCTACAGGGTCTTCAGACTAACCCACTCCCTAACATCTGACACTCATCTCAATCAGGGAACAGATGGGCTAGAAGGCTTTCACCCAGTGAGGGGAACACATTAGCCAATTGGGTGTAAAAATGGGAGCTAATTCTGTACTATCTCTCTCGCTCTCTCAAACACAAACACACACATATATGTGTGTATATAAATATATACACCTCTGTAACATGCTCCACTGTATAGCAATGTGGATGCATGCGCTTCACATTAATTGGAGGGACAGCACTAACTTGAACAGCAGCATGACAATCCTTCTAGTGGTTTGTTAAGCATGTGTAGGACACTGATCTGTTGATAACATTATCTAGCAGCAGTTATCCATGTATTATATGCATTTCCCCACTGCACACATGGCTTATATGCACAGAAGGAGTCTGTGGATTTCTTAGATGCTGATAAATTCCTTGTCTAGGTGAGAGGACAGGGAACCGAAGTACTGAGCAGTGCTAGAATATTGTACACGCGTACACACACAGACACACACACACACACACATGGACTCATGGTATACTTCTCAACAGGACTAGGTAGAGACTACAGTTTCTGTATGCTGCTGGAGAACAAGTGGACCACTGGAATCCTAGGAATCATTAGTATTCCAAAGGACTGGCTCACCTTGTGACTGCATTTCTTCTCAAAGGATTTGGGTACCTGGGAACACACACAAACACAGTGCATAGCAGCAATCTCAGATAATGTTAGTACATTTAACAGCAACATCTTCCCAGTAGCTCCAGAAAAAGAACATAACAATTTCATGGGGCAATCCTACATATCCTGTACAGCTACAAGGTACCCAGTAGGAAAGCATTGAAATATATAGTCAAAATTTTAAATGTTTTGTTTTGAAGCCTTTTATGCCTGACCTGTAATCGTGCATCTCCTTCAATGTTAGTGCTGCTGAGAAGTGGAATTGTACACACAAGCTGAACCTCACCCTAACATTTCGCAGTTTATGTACATGCATGTATGCATGTATACATGTGTGTGTGTGTGTGTGTGTGTGTGTGTGTGTGTGTGTGTGTGTGTATATATATATATATATATATATATATATATATATATATATATATATATATATATCTATATATGGGTCTACCTGAGATGGTTGACAAGCCATTTGATCGACACTCATTTGGTCAACAGTCCATTTGGTCGACAGGCAGAATTGTCCCCCCCTCCCCAATGTTGTGTGACCCTGGAGTTCATATATATAGTTAGGGGGGTGTGGGGGGCACAGCCCCCCCACATTGGGGGGGGTGTGGGGGGTGAAGCCCCCCCACATAAAACTGCTTGTATATATATAAATATGTGTGTGTGTGTACATATATATATATATATATATATATATATATGTGTGTGTGTGTGTGTCTGTGTGTGTGTGTGCAGCTACAGTTTGCTCACACATATACTAAAGGACAAGCCATTGTGATCTGTTTTTACAACATTAAAAAAATATTACCACAGCTATTATGTGAGCTTTGTGCAAATGAACAATTTATCCTAACAATAAACACTGACAAAGGGGTATGGAGTACAAATATTCTTATTTATCACCACTACATCCACATCATCTAACATTTTTTACCTCTGTACCTGCCACAGACTCAAAAAAATATGCACTCAAACCCCCAAAAAGTAATTATACCCACATATAGCAAAGGTCTAGAGATGATGTTTAACAAAGTTACAATGAAAACTTAAAAAAAGTAATAAAGGAGGATCACAATCCTCCATGTGAAGATGACATTATAGGCAAAATTAATATGAATTTAAAAAGCTACACTATATAAGATAAAGGTGTAACTAATCTACAAAACTAAAGTAATTCTACCAAAACTACTTCAACTATTAAAACTAATAAAATAAGTTACAATTTGTATCAGAACTTAGAAGAAAACCACCCATGAGACACCCCATTCTTAAAAAAAGACAATTATCCTGCCTGCAAACCTATTCAGCAGACAACATGGACAGGTGCCATATCCTAATGAACTGAATGGGAAACAGAACTTAAAACTGAAAAAAAAAACTGGATAACTGGAATATATGGTGGGCTGCTTCAGTGCTAAATGAAGAGAGTACAGAATGCATTGTTACTAATTAGAAAGCGTGTTTCCTAAACCTAAACTACAAGGGAATGTAATAATTCTACAAAATGGCAATACCACAGCTCTCAAAACTTGTGTAAAATATTCAGGATCAAGAGCAATACTGAGCCCAGTCAAATAATTTGAAAATTACAAAACAGACGAGAGATGTTTCTTTGATGCGTTTCATCTATACAATTTAATTATTTTTATTATTATTACTGTTTATAATCAAATGGAAAATGTAGAAAAAACTGTTTGTCATCACAACTTTTATCAAATGCAAATAACTTTAGAATGAAAATGGCAGCAGACCCATTTGGGCATGAACATAGAAAGCTGTAGCAAATGAAATAAACTCAACATTCTAGCATCATACATCAAGAGAGCTTTCTTTTGCAGCTAAAAAAAAAAAGATCATTGCTTTATTTTACTTTACATTTGCTAACTGGGTTGCTGGGTTGGTCCAAGAACTTTTTTCAGCTATGCAGCAGGCCGTAGCTGTTACACGTAAGTGGTACAAAGTTAAAATATGCTTATTATATTGTAGCTTTCGAGATGCATTACAAAGCGTTAAATGGTTACATAGCTTGACAGTTGTAAACATAAGTGAAATAAAATTTACAAAAACTCTTACAAAAAAAAGTGAAGAAAACTCTTCTAAAGTCCTAGACGTTTTTTGCATTACGATAAAACCGAGAAAGCATTAGTTTTTGAAGTTTTTAAAGTTTTGCATTGTATGTACTTTGATACGTCACAACAGACTTCACACATTATTATACACACATGTGATATAATCATAGAGAAATTACATATTTGTAAACATTCGATACATATTTATATGTTTACATCTATAATATATTTACAAATAGCCTGTGCATACAGAGGGGGGGAGGTTATAATTTAGGGCAGCATGTCTGACTGCACTGTTAGCTGACATATATTAGTTTGTGCCAGTTATCAATTCTCTCTATAACACTTGACATCTGTCTGTTTCATTTTATTTTATTTTACATTTGTTGTCTGGGTTAGTCCGTCTGAGCTGATATCCCTTTTTCTGCGGAGGCTCCACATGTTAATAGTGAATGGCCTAAGTTTTGTTTAGAAGATGCACTGTTTAGAGATATCTTAGCTCAGGAAGATATAGTAAGTAAGGGTAATGGACGTGTGATGAGAGTAAGTATATGGTTAGATTGACTGAAGAGTGAGGATACATAGATAAGGTGGTGATACAGGTAACAGATATACAGGAATTAACACTGGAAAGTAACAGGCAAGTGTGCTGTACCAGGATAGGAAGACATTACGGAGGGTGAGTACAGTGGCAGGTCCACTGACATTTCAGGTATTCTTTTGTTGCAGATTTACATTCTTTAACTTTGCTGAGGGTCGTAATTTCCAGTGGAAGTTTATTCCAAGATTTGGCTGGATTATAGCTATAGTGGTTGCAGCCAGTTTTGTTCTTAGGTTTATGGATTTGTAGTAGGTTTTGGCCTGAGTTTCTGAGAGTCCTAGAAGGAGTGTAGAAGGAGATTAGAGAAGATAGGTTGTGGAAGTATGGTGGCTGATATAATATAGAATGGATAATTAGAAGCTGGGAGCTGAGAAGCTGATGGGGAAATTGAAGCCAGTTACATTTTTTTAATGAGAGACAGTGGGGAAATTTATAATTTAGGTATGCTGCAAATCTGGCCACTTTGTTATAGGTAGATTCTTACTTAGGAGTGATGTGTTGAGGTTTATGAGGATTTGGGAGCTGTATAATAGGTAGTAGATAACCATGGGAGAGTGATGAGTTTTATTTATTTATTTTTTTCTGAAGTTAGTGTAACAGATTTCAAGTATCTCATTGTTCTGATAGTGTTAGATTGACTGAAAAACTCCACTGGAGCCAGGTCTGTTGAATCTCTCTGTCATTACCTATAGCATTTTTCTTCAACAGAGGTTAACAAGGTTACATATATAGCAAAGTAATAGTTTTTCTTGGCCTTATTTAAAGAAAATCATTAAGATCAGTGCAGGGGGTGACTGTAACACTACAAAAGTAATTTGCACGGCACAATGCAACAAATGTGATTCGTTTTATGCGGGAAAGACTATAAATTAACTTAAGTGTAGGATTTCATGTCATCTGGCAGAAATGTGCTCTGGTTGTAAAAACAATGCACTAGCGAAACACCTTTATCTAAATAGAAGAGACACAGGTTTTAAGTTCCAGATACTGGATCTCATAAACATGGGTGGGTCTTGAAAGTGATATTCTGAATGTACTAGAAAAATGTGAACTCATATGGCAATTAAACCTGAACTCTTTCAGAAAGCATGGACTAAATTACTAGTGTTCACTTAAAAGTGTACTGGAACTTAGAAAATTACCACACTGTTTATAGGACTAATTTTATTTTATTGTTCCAGTAGCCTTATTTAAGTATTGATTTTAGTGTTATTTTATATGGAGTGTTCACTACCTTTATAAGGGTACTATTTTTTTACTGTCCCACACTGGCCAGCACTAAGTTGATGTACTTTTCCTGGTTTAACTTACTCATTAAATGTACATATAAGGTTGTATTCTTGTTTTAATTTTGATTTACTGTATAAGTTTGTATTACTGTTCTAATTTTGATTTACTGTTTTAATATGCATACTGGTTAGTTTTAGCAAGATATTTTGTAGATATATATTTTTAGCATTCTTGTACACAGACCTGAAGATGTCTAGAGGGACAAAAGGGCTGTTAACAATAATTTATGGACATTGATTACATTTCGAACAATGTATGTTTTCTGGATGCCAAAAATATAATTTTTTTTGATTGTCAAATGGTCTAATGTTTGAATATTTCTAACCATGTATTATAACGTCCTTCATAAATTCACAGACTTTAATAATAATCTGTTTAATAAGAACTACTACATCATTATTCATTTTATTTAAATTTTATTTAAAGTGCATAAGGTTTAAATTATTAGGACATTTAGTAAGTAGGGCAGTACCAGCTCGAATATCCCACTGATAAGGCTGGGGGAAGGGATTTGAATCTGTTAACATGTATACCAAAACACTTTGTTTTACAACTAAATAAGCCACTCCCATACCTGATAATAGGTATATTAGTCAGAAAGTTTGGGATAAAACTGTTATTCTGTTTATTTTTTATTTTGTTTGGATCACTTGTCCATGTGCTTAATAAAGGATTTTTGACTGGAAACAGACTGTCTACCCTGCTTGGATTACTTCTAAATACCTAATAGAGTTAATAATTCTGTATAATTTTAAGAATATTTCAAAATAAGTTTTTATTTTTCAATTTAGGACTTTTTTAAGTTCACTATTTCTACTACCATTTTCTGATATTTTTTCTGCTTTTTAATATACAGAGATTAACTAGACAAACAGGAATTTAAAAACTTCTATACAGAGAAGTTTCTTACACTGTTTTGAAATTTAACTTTTTCTGCCTTTAGGGTTGATCAAACAAACTGAGCTGCAGCATGCAGAACCCTCTATATAACGGTGGTGTAAGCCTTTGTCCCCAGAATAAAATAGAAGATGTATAATTCTGCTACCCTACAGTTAGCTGAGTATAGAATAGATGAGTTAAAATTCTGTTACCAAATACTGAACGCCTTGTTTACTTTCTCTATAGGAAATCACTACCAGCACTGCTTGTATGTGCATAGTAGCAGTGATTCAGTATGCATGGACATTTCAGTGAAAGTTATGGTTTTAGGTTGTCATTTCTGGTTTAAAGGTTCATACAATTTAAACTTCATAAAGTATTACAGTTACTTGGGACAGAGGCAGACGTGGAGCTTTGGCCTCATCATCATCTTCTGTATCTAGTCATACATTTCTGTTCCTGTTTACAATGCAATTTACCTAGGTTGTGCTTGGCAAATAGTCTAATGTGACAAGTGCACTACTCCGGGAAACAAACAATAGAAATAAATAAATAAATAATTCATTATGCAACTATATTCCTCTTCCCACCCTGATAAAATAGCTCTCATGGAAAGCACAGTAACTTTGTGCAATCACTAAGATGTTCATATTGCGCAAGCAATGTGTTTTTCAATTACCACTTAAAACAGCTAAGCTACTGTACTGTTATTTTTTATTATTTTATTTTAGGTAGACATATCAGACACAAGGACCCATTTTCAGCTCTGACTTAATTAAGAAGTAAAACTAGCAACATGTGTAGAAGTCATACAGTGGAACAATACAGGCTAACGCTAAAATCACAGCACATTGACAATGAAATAAATGATTCATTGTTGGCTTCATTCCAAAATTTGTCAACCTTCCTCTGACACTGTTTCCTCAGCATGTTATGAACTGTAAGTTCATCAGGATATACAAGCATAACAGTGGTATAAAAAGTCAATTCTCCCTCATTTTGCATTGATAAAGCAGTTGTAGTGTGACCACAACTTCTCCTCTGATGCTTTAGGTTCACTTACACAAGGTGGCAGAATGTAGAAGCTCTTACCTTTCCTTTCTCCTCATTCATCATCTGGAGTTCTTGTTCACTGAGCCATGTCTCAACTTCTGATACATCGAAGTAGTACTGCTCCACCTGATACATGGCATCCAGCCACTGCTGCCGTTTGTCAGTCTGTACCCTTAAAGTATCCCACATTTCTCGCAGTTTATCCAGGTTTATTCGAACTAAATCTGCTTCTGGACTCCTTATACTTGCAATAATCTCTGCCCTCTCCAAGACATCATCCATACGTCCCTTACGGCCTAGAATTTCTCGCTGGAGGCCCTGAGAAAATAGGCATACCATATTAATGAAATGTTTTCTTAACCTGTTCCACACTGTTGTAAAGGAAATCCTTTTAAAAAAATGAAGTGCTGGCTAGCAAAAGCATTTTCCACATAACTGTGATTTCTTGAAATAAATTATGGCACAACTATCATAGCATGCTTTTAGTAACATCAACCTTCAAATAAACATCTCTGCAATGTAATGGACTAATTCAACCTGCCTGCAACAATGGCATTGGCAACTACAGCAATGTCTGTTACTGTTGCACACAGTTTAACCAAGATAATATTATATGGCAATATACATAAGGTGTAATGTAATGTAAACTGGACACAGAGAAAGTGATGTATATAAATGTGTTCCTCATACTGTCTGTATGTAAATACTTCACATGTAATTTCAACATCTTATTATGAAAACCTCTGTACAATAGTCTCATGTTGACTTTTTCAAATATTTTGTAAAACAGTTCAATTAACCTTAGTAAAAAAGTGTTTTTTAAGTTGTTTTTTCCAGTTATTGTCATAAAACTGTCTTTTGGAGCTTTTCTCTCATGGCATCTGCTGAAAAAAGGATTCTATCTCAGTTGGACTTTCCCTGATAAACAAAGATAAAAAAAAATATATACAAGATATAAATAAATAAACGAATATGTTGGTTGAAATGCACACAATTTGTAACTACAAACACATGGTAATTAACAAATGCGTTATGCCTATGGCAATAAAGTCAAAACTTTAACACATTGCAGAGTTTTCAAGGCATCCCTAGTTGTCAGTTGAAGCACTACATCAACAATGCATGTGTGTAGAAGATGAAATACATTTATACTGATAGTTATGACTCTTCATAAAGGAAGAAATCAGATGTATGGACATCCAAATGTAGGGTAAAAACACACATGGAAAAATACAGACCTTTCTCAACTACCTGCAAAGCAGGCACACTACAGCACTACAGATCAAAGACTGGTAGACAGAGTCTAATGAAGATGGCAATGCTAATGAAAAAACAGAGTTCTTACTGAAAGAAAGTCAGTTATATTCAGGAAGTGAACTATAATGGACTTCTTGATAATGTACATTTTTTATACAGAAGGCATTCACTGATTTGAATCATGAACCATTAATGAACAAACTGAATAGAAGGAAAAAATGAAAAGTGTTTATCTAGCACTGTGGTTTAAAAGATGGTTAAGTGAAAGAGAAGACATTCTGAATGAAGACCACCGAACAGCGCAGAACCGGAAACTTACCATTTTCCTCACTGTAATGCGATCTCTGAGTTGGTATATTTATTTATCAGGGGGTATGGGAAGTGCAGGAGCACTTGTCCTACAAAAACATAATTTTTTCATTTTTTTATTATTAAGTTTTTGAAGTTTCACAACTTTGATCTTATGGTCTTGGCTGATTAAATTTCGAAGTTTTGAAACTTTGAGCTTCTGAAATATACATATATATATATATATATATATATATGTATATATGTATATATATATATATATATATATATATATATATATATATATATACACACACACATATATAGGGTGCAGGAGCACTTGTCCTTCTACAAAAACACATTTTTTTAATTTTATTTTTTTTACTAAGTTTTTGAAGTTTCAAAACTTCGATCTTATGGTCTCGGCTGATTAAATTTCAAAGTTTTGAAACTTTGAGCTTCTGAAATATATATATATATATATATATATATATATATATATATATATATGTGTGTGTGTGTGTGTGTGTGTGTGTGTGTGTGTGTGTCTGTATGTGTGTGCAAGATAATGAAAACAAAAGATACTTGCTGTGATTCTTGAAGTATAAGTCCACTATGCTTAGCAGCAGGGATACATAACAGTTGTGCATTAGTAAATGTATGCTGCAATCACATGGAATATAATGTAAAGGAGATACACCATCATAAACATGGGAATGTAAATGAAACAAAGTCAGATGTATATAAAAGTGCATGACAGCTTCTAAAATACTGCATGATCAAATAGAAATAATGTAGGAGCTGTGTGCTAATCGTTCATAGGCGTAATATGACAATGTGACTGTGCAGTCATTCAGTTGTATAACCCTGCAGAAGTGCTGTATAGCTCAGCTGATGTTCAAAATGCTGTGCAATCATTAAGACAATCAATGTCCTTATTTCAGATGAAAATGGCAGTGTTTCATTTTTTTTGACAGACTAACAAGTAAATGATAGTTTCAGAGTGGTCACAAATGCAAAGTACATGATCTCTGACATGTCATGGAAATAAAGGTGTCCATCCATTGTCTCTTCATCCCAACTATGGGAATCAAATTACACTGCAATTTTCTCTCACAGATATCACAATTGTGATGCAGTTCTTAACTAAATGTGAATTATGTACTATAGTGTATACTAATACTAAGAAACATGGTGAAATCCATAGACCCCTTCTCAGTTTGTCAGGGGGTACTGTGGTGCATTGTGCCATTAGCTGCATGTGGCTGCATCTGTCTTTCAACTGAAATCAGTGGACCTCAGGAAATCATGGGCATAAAAATAAATGGTTACCATTTGATAAATTCACATATCATTTGTAATGCTAATGGAATAATCAAATCCATGCATCATTGTGCCATTGGGCATAATCACCTCTTGAGCCTTTCCGCCATTTCTGCCAGGCGTTCACTAAAGAACTACACTATTACACCTAATAGCAAATGGTACCATATATCATTAATGTATCATTTCTATGAGAGATACAATGAAATGCATATCATGTGATGAGAAGGCAGGATGCAGAAGCAGTCATGTGTTATAGACTCATGAGCTATAAACTTGCAACACATCACAACAAAACTCACAACTCAGTGGTCACAGAACATAGAAAGGATAAAATTAAACATTAAATGGAAAACATGCAAGTATTGTATCACAATGAAAATCACATCAGAGATTATGTACAAAATACTACTGCATATTACTAATAGTTCTATCTTCTGCTAGAAGATCTATGCACATGCTCTATGCATCTACAGGCAAAGGTGATACACAAGTGCAGTTTCCCCTGCACAATTACTAAGGGTGGCTACAGAAAAGAACTCTGAGAAAAATAGTATGAGGAAGTGAATTCATGTTCTGAATTAAGCAGTTCAGCTAGAGCATGACCCTAACAAAACCATCTGGTCTCCTCCTTACTTTGGCTATACTCCATCACATGATAATACACAAGCAGTTTGCAAATGTTTTCTGCTACTATACGAAAGCTTATATTCTAATATTTGGTTGCAGCACCCTTGCAAATTATACATACCAACTTAGAGATCACATTACAGTGAGGAAAAGGATACATTTATTGATCCTCACTTTACCATGATCTCCATTCTAAAGCTTTGAATTTTCAAAAACTCAATCATATGGACTCGACTATATGGAGCTCAAGTTTCTGAAAACTCAGTAAACTGATAGAGACCCCTTTCAAAAGGCATATGCAAAATTTAAGTTGCTATTGCCACCTGTCTTCAGAATAGTTCTTCCTGGGTAATCTAATACATTTCTGGATGCATAAGGTGAAAGGAAAAATGACTGTATTAGTGCTAGGAGATTGATATAAACAGGAAGATATCAGAGAGCTTTAAGCCTCAATCCCATTTGATATAGATTAGACATGTAAAATGTGGTTCTGCAAGAAGTGGCTGAAAATGGATGGAACTCTGCTGGTTGTGTGAAAATATGTGGGTAAACTGTAAAAGCATAAACCCCATTTTTGTAAATGATGATTAGAAGGGACACTGAAGTGACCAAATAAGTAACTAAGTAAAACAACTTTTGTTGTCATTAATACTTATATATACAAAAAATCATAATGTAATTTTGGGTTATATTGCAAAGCAGTTCTATATAGTATGCATCCAGAGGTAGTTAAATGTGAGGTGAGGAAAGTTTCATCAGGGACTACTGTGTATTTCAGCAACATCAAAGTAAAACAGCATTTTTCTTAAGTGCAATGTGTCCAGGCTTTACATTTTAACATGGTAAGAACTGCAGGGAAGAAGTGAAAGTTAATATAATGTTGTGATCTTGGGCTGCTGGGAGTCATGTAAAAGCACTGATCTTATTTTTATATAGAATTTAAAGACAATAATTTCCCCTGTTTTTACCAAGGTGGATTTCTAGAATAATGTCCTTTGTTTAATCTATAGTGGTGTTTTTCCTTAATCAAATAGGCCTGAAAAACAAGACAAAATGATGAAAAGCATGAAAAATGGCAGCTCTTTCCTGCATTTGCAATGTTAATAGCCATTTTTTCTTCATTACATCAGTTGGAGACAAACAACCTACAGGTACAAGCAATTAATCATTAGAGATATGAACAGTATTTTCTAACCAAGGTACAGTGTAACTAACATTTAGACGTACACAGCAAAACAGCTTAGTGAAAATAAATCATGCTTGAAACTGCAGGAAGTGAATAAGTTATGCAAGTGTTTGACCCCCTCAGCAGTCTTAGTACTTTAATACATTAAATATAGTGCACAACCTAAGTGTAGAAAGTGCACTTTTTGCTTAAGGGTAAAAGATAATATTTACTGAAAGCATGCAAGTTATTTTTCACATTTGGGAGGGAATAGAGACAAAGTAAGAAAAATAGCAATAATTATAATTGGCAGTACAGTCTGTAACACAACTTTTAGTATAGTTGACCTTAAAAAGAATATGTAATGCCTGTGTGTTCAGCCATCAATTTGGGGTATACATTCCTTTTTGGAAAGTGCACACTTTTGTGAGGTTGTTGTGAGCTAAATTAGGTAGGGATCTTGAAAATGCATATTTTGTTTTTGTTTCTTGAATATTTTATTGAAGTGAAAAGTCTGGGAAAATATGACATAGACTCCAACAGGGATAAGAAGCAGCTACATACAAGATCAGATTGCCAAACAGTAGTCTGTGCATGAAAACTGCATGTTGGAAACATATATTCAAAAGAACTGTCATGGATAACAGGTCAGAGTAATAGTTTTCGATCAGAATTGCTGCTCTCCCAATATTAATGGTACTACAAGTCAGACAAAAAGCATGGAGTACTGAATTACATAGAAATTATGTGAATACGACAAAGAAAAGATTTCAGACTGGACATTCAGCAAAATATCAGGGAGAAAAGAAAAAGTAAGTAATAATACTGATAGAAAAGGAACAATATGATGATGGTAAGACTTATTAATTGTAAATAAATGATATAGTCGCTAATTAATTCCAGATCTTAAACTGAGTTGTTAATAGTTAATCTGTGTCTTTAACTTTTCTCTTCTTATTTACTGAGCAACGTTAAGTCAAACTTGAGATTATGACTGAAAAGAATAGCTGACTGTGATATTTCAATTTTCTTGCTTAATAATGGCAGGTTACTGATAACTGAATGTAAGCTCTGAATGTTTAATGCTAGGCTGCTTTATTAGTATTGTATTACCATACAATTCTAAAATGATTGCATCAGAAATCAGTGCTAAAATAATAATTGTACCATGTCTAGGAACTCTCAGTTTTTCACAATGAAAATGTTATAATAATGTATTTACATTATTCAAAACATGTTTGATTTGTGGCAGTAAGTGGTTATCAAGTATGGGAGGAAGATTACAAAGAATTTATATGCAGCTAAAGCTACTACTAGTACAGAGCTTAGAATAATTTTGAAAAAATAATCAACTTTCAACACGAAATGTTATTTATGGGTGGGGACTGGATTTGCCATAGTGTACAGGTATAAGGGGGACTGAGAAGGGGAACTATAACAAATGAAGCTAGATCTTTGATGACATTTATGAGAATATTGGAAGTTATGAAGTCATTAGCAGGAACTCAGACAAAATGTATATTTCATTCCCAAGATACAATAACTGGAATAGACTGTATAGAAATGATATTTCCCAGGGTCATGTGTAAATAATTGAAAGCTTTGAGACCCATCACCCCCACCCAGAAGTATATTAGATCATGCAACTATAAAAAAATAAGATAAAGATAAAGATTAAGGGAATTAGTGTAAAAATTAGGCAATTATACTTCAGTACTTATTTCCTAGGAAGAAAAGAATTTAAGGAATTAGTAGTTGAAACGTTTTAAGGATTATTAAGAAAGATATAAATTACTTCAGATGGAATGGATAATGAGTGAGATGAAATGAAAATTGGGTTTAAAACATGGTAGACTTTGGACAGGAAGAGATCTGGGAAAGAAGCAACTGGAATTATTTAGAGGGTGGACAAATGTTAAAGTATGGCAGAATAAGGGGATCTCATGGAACAAGAACTGGAGCAACTGTAGAGTGTTGAAGAGAAAATATGGGCGTGCACTGCTAATATTTCTGAGTTTAGAAAGGTTGCTGTTAAGCAATTATTTTTGATAACAGCTGTAGAGAACCCAAAACATTTAGCACAATGACTTAGGCAAAAGAACTTGGAAAGAGTTGTAGCAAAATGTATTGATTCGATGACAAGAAAAATAACAAGATATCTTAGAGAGGTACTGGAGATATTTTAGATGATTTATGAAAAGGCACAAAAGTTTACTTTTTAGGAAAATGTAATTATCTCAACATTAGAGGAAGATGACACTCAACAATAGCTAAATTAGAAAAAGAAGAAAACATATAATCAAGCAACATTGAAGTCTCCAGGAACAATGGCATTGCTGTAGAAATTAACAAGTTAGAAAGGAAGAAAGTGGTAAAAGTCTAGAAGGGTTTGATTAAAAATGCAATAAAAGAGGAGAAGTACTCTCTTGGAGAAAGCTCTGGTGGCTGTACTACCCCAAAAAGGGTAAACACCCTTCAGATCCAGCTCTATATTGTAGAGATGTCATCAAAGTTGATAGATGTGGTTTTGTGGAGGAGCGGTAAACATTTAACAGCATTAACAGAACAATGATGATCCAAAGAGAAGAAAAGTGGAAGAAAATGCCACGGTTGTTACTGGGTTTTGATACACAGAAAGCATTCAACAGAGTCAGATGGAATGTTAAGAATGCAGCAATGTTTGGATTGGTGTTCCCTGGTATAATAATAGGGTTTATAAGAGGATATACAAAGGGTCAAAGGCAAGAATTAAGGTGTTAGGGTTTCCCTCTAACAAGCTGTGTTTGAAGACAGCAACCAGGCAGCAATGTCTTTACTCCTTTATTTGCCTTACATGTAAAACCATTAGCAAAGAAATAAGGGACTCTCAAATGATACAACTGGCATGGTAATCCAAAAAAATGTTAGGTTTATTTGAAGACATTCTTATGTTCTAATTGATAAATCCAGAAAAAGACATTTCAAGTTTTTTGGGATATAAAATCAATGAAGATAAAACAAAGGTTACACACATCAATTGCAATACCCTTATTTTCAGGAACATGACAAGATGGTATTTAAAGTGCATGATTTAAGAGGGATTCTGTCATTGCCGCTAGAAATATGTGAGAAAAGACAAAAGCAAAAGAAAATACAAACACTGCAAAGCTGCTAGGGTTTGGGCACTAATACAAGCAGTAAAAATGTTATTAGCCCCTTTAGTCTTATATACAAGGTCAGACACATTTTTAATTAACTAGAGAAGCTGTGGATGACATTTAATAAAAAGCTAAATGACTATATTTGGAAGGTGACTAGCACTGCCACCCATCTGTTTTTTCTTTTATTTTTTTTTTTTGGACTATCCAGAAATCAAACAGATTGTCTGGTAGTTCAGAAAACATTGTACAAACTCTGGTATTCTGCTTCATAAAAAGGAAACAGACTATTAGAGTTTTTTTAATCAGTTGAATCACTATACTTTTTTACAGAAAAGCATAGTAAATCAGCTGAAAAAGTATCACAAATGGAAAGAAAAGGGTGTTTGTCCTCATCTGACATGACGATCACATCATAAAATGGGTGGAAAGTGGGCAGGGAGTGGGGAGGAGAGGGGTGGGGCAATGGGAGGTACAGAGGGCATGGCCTTGATCTGGTTTTAATGAAAAGTTGCAACCCTAGAGGTGATTTGAGCAAGAGTTAAGTCAGATAAGTTGATTCTTCTCCTACAAGTTTAAACGAGTACTTTTAGAGTTACATAGGTGAGGCTCATATACATAACTCAAGCATATGGTTATACATCAAAGTGGAAAGGTACGATGATGAAATAGGACGGGAATTTGAGAGATAATGGGAGACTAGAATTTTGGATGCAAGTCCTAAAGGAGAATAAAAACGTCCAATACGTATGTGTCTATATGTGTGTGTGTGGTATGTATATCTATTTACCTATGTGTCAATGTGTGTGTGTGTGTATGTATATATGAATATATATGCATTAGTCAACTGCAATAAACAGTTCTATCAGTAGGGCAAAAATAATAAAATGAAAATGCATTTTCCCTAAACAAAGTCACATCAAAATACAAATAAGCAAACTCATAAAAATAAAAATCCTACTTGCACTAAACTAAAACAGAAAAAAGTAAAAAAATACCATGTTTTATACCTCTGTGTTGACTTTGTGCTCTTCAGACCTCCACTGCTTTTTATATACCACCTCAGAGATCACATGGCAGTGAGGAAAGGGAATATTCCCATTCCCTACTGCATAGCGATCTCACACAGCTCTAATCTGCAAAATACTTCACACAAGTCCAGACATGCATTTACAAACCTACTTAACAGATATTACCTACAGCCCAAGCTTAACTACACATTAAGAAACCAGTCCTGGCATTCATTTACTACTGTGATTACCAGCATAACAATAGAAAAAAAACATGAAACCGCTAAATCTGCCCTTCTAATAATCATTGTAATGTAATGTATAACCATGTAACACAACATATATCTGAACAGTCATACATCACACAAAAGTACATTCACATAACACTGCACTTACTGTAGATCATGGCTCACTATCTCATCAACCAAATTTACAGAAAACCACAGAGAAGGAACTCAGGTGTATATGTGCATGTTTGTGTAAGAGAGAGATACACCTGTGCACATCTGTATGTACTACCTCAAGATATCTCTCCTATAAGGTATTACCAATTTTTGAAGAGAAATATGTTTCTGGCCACTAAATACAATTATTTTAAGTGGGTGGTTAGGTGGAGGTTATGGTCTGGGATCTTGGTATGTCCAGGCTAACCTTCGAAGTGCAAGGATATGCTGGTAGTAAACTGCTGACCCCCTAGATTATGCTCTCAGACCTGTTTTCCCACCTTTGTCATCATCGGCTGCACCACAATATGTACCTTGTCCTTCACCCATAACTCTCACCCTCTTAGCACAAGAACTGTGGAAAAAGACAAAAATTGTGGAGGGGGGGGGGACTAGATGGAAACAAAGACCCAATTTCAGGGACAGATTTCAAAGCCTACTCTTATAAACTTAGACAGTTGATAGAACAGGTCTAGCATTACCATGCACTTTCTGAAGGATATGAATTCTGAATCTCAACTGCCTGTCATGATTTAGTAACTTCAGTCTTCAAAGATTTGCGAGCAACCTCCAAAATCCATGAGTAAAATACAAAAAGTGTGAAGCAAAAATTTGTATATTCTGCAAAACTCTGGACAGGTGAGACGTATGGCTTTACACGATGCCTTTTGTTGCATTCTGATTCCAGTACCTTTACTTAACAATAAAGAGCAAAGATTTTTTTTACCATTTCTTTTTGATAGTAGTATGCCCTCATTTTCTAAATTGGGATTTCTTATTCCAAAGATGTGTTCATAGGTTGGTACTAGGCTATCAGCCCTAGGGCCTATAAAAGCCTAACCATAACAATTCCCTGAATATTTCTTAACACAATATTTACTTCCCTGGAATCCTGTCTAGCAGGGCGACTGACGTGACCCCCGGGGTTAATTTCCTAGCTCCCATCCAATCATCAAGGTTCCTTTTGAAGACAGCCAAGGAGGCGCTCTGCTTGACATGTATGGGCAGTCTATTCCAGAGTATGGGGAGTCTCTGGCTCAGGAACCTATCCCTCCAGCATGTTTTGTTCATTGTGATGACAAGGTTTAGATCCCTGGAGCGTGTGGCTCTGAGGGATTGGGATTTCTTTAAGTGGAGCATGTCCAACAGCTCAGGGTTTGATATGGCCTTGTATGTTAAGCAGAGATCGCCTCTGATTAAACGATGTGCCACAGAGTATAGCTGGAGTATTTTTTTTTTTTTTTTAGACAGTCAGCATACGACATCTGCTTTAGGCCTGTGATTCTTTTAGTGAGGTATTTCTGCAGCCTTTCCAGCTTTTGCAGATGTCTTGTGAGGTACAAACCAAATGAGGTGTTGTACTCTATAATGGTTCTAATGAGGGATGAGTACAGTGGGACAATGACCTCCTTTTTTCTGGATGAAAAGCCCTTAGTGATGAGGTGTGCCACATAGAAGGATTTACTGACTGTTGTGGCGATGTGGTTATCGAAGGTGAGACCACTGTCCTCCTGTGTCCCTAAGTCTCTCATCACACTTTCAGTGTTTAGTGTACTGCCACCTATGTGGTAATTCATGGGTACATGTTTTTTTCCCAAAGGGGATAACTATACATTTCTTGGCATTAAGCTTGAGCCCATGGCTCTGGCACCAAGCATCTGTTTCTGTAAGGCCCTTTTATAGAATATCCACATAATTTGGGGATTCAATAACGGCTCCCAGTTTGCAGACATCTGAAACTTTGTTAGCCAGAGTCCCTTAGTGTTGGCCTGTACTTCAGAAAAGTAGATGCCAAACAAGAGCGGTCCCAGGACCGAACCCTGAGGTTCTCCACTTGTCACTTGTCTGGAGCTGGATTTGGAGTCTGCTACTTTTACAGTCTGGGTTCTGTCAGTAAGCCAGTTGGCAACCCATCGAGTGACGTAGGGATTTATACCTAGCTTAGTAAGTTTATCTATGATTCCAGAGTGGGGGATGGTGTCAAAGGCCTTGGCGAGGTCCAGTTACGCTGTGTGGACCGCCTTTCCCTCATCCACAGTCTGGAGACTGATTTGAAGAAGTCAATCAAGTTCAGGAGACAAGATCGCCCTTTCACAAACCCAAACTGAGTGGGGTCCAGTGTTTGAAGGTTGCCAATGTCTTTTTTTATAGGTTCCGTGATAATGCATTCCATGCCCTTGACGATCAGGCTCGTCAGACTGATGGGATGGTAGTTCCCGGGATCCAAGGTGGATCCCCCCTTGTGGAGAGGGATAACTGTAGCTGTGCACCACTAAGTGGGCACAAAGCTTGAGGTGAAGCTATGATGACACTTAGGTGAGGTGCCAGTTCATTTTGTAGTTCATGTAGTACACAGCCTGAGATGTCATCTGTTTACATGGATGCTGTATTCTTAGCTTTGGAGAGTGCGGTTTCTACCCACACAGGCCATGATTACTGGAATTTGGCAATCTTTTGGTATTGAGATGGGCCCTTTAGGGGGTGAGAGGGGGGGGTGTGAAGTTGGCACTAAATCGATCTGCCAGGATAATGGCAGTATCCTCGGGATCAGTATATTTAATGCCATTCTGTTGTAGCTCAGAGCATATCTCAGCATTGCCATTTAGATTCTTGACATAACTATAGAATGCCTTTTGGTTGTCTTTGGAATCTTTGGCAATTTTATTTTTGTAACTAGCTTTGGCGGATTTTATGAGGGATCTCAGCTTCTTACTGAGGCTGGTAAGGGAGTTTTTTGCATCCTAGGATTTTCCTCTTTTCTGCAACAGTTTCTTTCTTCTGTTGTATAGTTTGTTTATGACAGGGGACCACCAGATTGGCTTCCTTTTTTTGGAGGAGAGCGTCTTGGTTCTATTTGGGATGGCACGATTCATGCACAGGTGGATGTGCTCATACAGTGCCTTAGTGTAGGATTCAGCAGTCGAACTTTCAGCTCCCATCTGCATGGGTGTCATGACGTTTATCACTTCAGACTTGAGTAGCATGAAGTTGGCTTTGGAGAAGTTTTTTACGGAGGTTTCCTTACTGGGGGGCGGGGGTGGGATGTGGATGTCAAGGGTGATTTGCTTATAGTCAGACCTGACCAATGAGGGGGTGACCACTGGTGTGGAGCATCTATCTCCCATGTTGGTAATGACCAGGTCTAGGATATTGAGGCCCCAGGTGGGACAACAGATTAGTTGATCCAGGGCATTGGAATTTATGAATTCCAAGAACTATTGGGAAAAGGTGTTGGTTCTTGAGTAGTTTTCCCAGTTAATGGCAGGGTAGGTGAAATCACCCAGTATTAGGGTGTTTGGTTTTATCTTAATATTTTCCAGTATGTTTCGAAAGGTGTAGTGAGAATCTTGGGGCATGGTGGGGGGATCTATAGCAAGCTACAATTTGGATTGCAGTCTTATCTAGTGTTAGTTGCACCTGGAGAATTTCAGATGAATTGTGTTGGGCAATTAGCCTGGAGATGCGAATATCCTTGGTGAATATGGACACTCCTCCACCTTTAGTGTTTCGGTCTTGGTTTGGTGGCCGAAAAGTGTGGTAAGAGTTGTAGAGTGGTATTGCAAGGGTGCTCTCTGCAGCCTTGAACCAGGTCTCAGTTACTGCACAGATATCGATGTTCTCCATTTTTAGGAGTGCCTCGAGAGAGTGCATTTTGAGGTTTAGACTTCTAGCATTGAGTAGCATTACCTTTAGATTTTTGCATGCTTGTATCTGTTACGGTGGTGGTTTTGTCCTTTGAACCTTGCCTAAAAAAGGCACTATAGGGGTGGCAAGAGCTTTAGCCAGTAACCTGAAACCCAGGGGTGACAGGTGCAGACCATCTCTGGCAAAGCATCGTGGTTTGTCGATCATGTCATCCCAGGCAGACACATACTGGATCCCCTTTGAATGACACCAGAAGCTTAGCCAATTATTTAAGTCAATCATTTTGTCCTTATACTGTGGTATCATTCTGGGCGAAGGCAGGATATTACTCAGAGCTAGGGTCATACTTGCCTGGGCCACATGATCTGAGAACTCTTCCATGTCTCTTTTCATGTAGTCCAGGGGAGGTACATCTCAAATAATTCACTCCAACATGGCCAATGACAGAGTCGTATTTGTACTTGTTGTGGAGTGACTTGAGTGCATGCGTTATGTGGTGGATCCTGGCACCTGACAGGCAGCTGACTGTAATTTTCGCCTTGTTCAACCTGGTGAGTGGAACATCAGTGTGACTGACTATAGAGTCACCTATGACTAAAGTGTTGGGTATGTTGTCTTGAAGGATGTGTAGTTTTTACTTAAGTTCCATCAGTGGACTTATAGCTATTAAGTTTAATAAACAGGTGTTCCTCTGTTTACTGCATGCTAAGCAACTATCCAATTTGTTCCTGCTTCCATGTCATCCATCCCCACCTTCTGATGATATATAAGAAGCGGAGAAACAACACTGTAGTGGGTTGGCATGTTTTCTGCAGTATGAAGCACTTTTTGTTAAAAAGTAACCATCAGTTTCAATCAAATCAATAAATAAACACAGCCATATTGAAGTGAAAGGTAAAACGGAATAGAATAGGATTCTTAAAAAGGTGTATAGTTCTTGGCAAACAGTGTAAAAAAAAGAAGTTATGTACTCACCATAACATTTCATCTGAGTTGTTGTTCTTCATTTGTCTTCAACCTGTGAGTTTACAGGTCTGGCATGGAAATGACTCAGCCACATATCCAGCATCTGATCTGAACTCAAAGCTCTTCCCCTACCCATAATGCCCCTGTCTCCTTCCTCCTTTCAGATCGTATTTGCTGCCCAACTAACTTCCTCAACCAACCCAACACTTAATCTCAAACTAGATGTCTACAGAAGCAAAAGGAATAGAGTAAGAGGCATGCAGGAGGTGACCACATCCTCTACTCGTCAAACCACCACGCAGTCTATGTAAGGCAGGGGGAAGGAGGGAGAGACAGCTGAAGACAAATGAAGAAAAACAACTCAGATGTAATGTTATGGTGAGTACATAACTTCTTTATCTGAAGTTGTTGTCTTCATTTGATCTTCAGCCTGTGGGACAGAGTCCGCAGCTACTAAATACCTGGAAGGCCCTCATGGGAAGGATGTTGCAGAGCACGGCGGATCCAAAGGATGCCCTATTCCTGGATATGATGTCCAACTTGTAATGCGAAATGAAGATATGAGATGAAGACCAAGTGGTCGCAGAGCAGATATTATCTAATGAAACTCTGGACCAGAAGGCCACTGAAGTAGCCATAGATCTGGTGGAATGTGCCTTCACATGACCTGGCAGGGATAACTCCCTAACAGAGTACGCTAGAATAATACACTGGGAAATCCAACAGGCGATGGTGACCTTAGATATTGGTTTCCTCAAAAAGGGTTTAGAGTAGGAGATGAAAAGCTGGTCATACTTGTGAAAGGATTTAGTCCTGTGCAGATAAAGATGTAACTGTCTGTGCACATCCAACAAGTGCAATTTATATTCTCCCTTGTTTTGAAAGTTTGGGAAAAAGACCAGGAGATTAATGACCTGATTAATATTGGACTCTGAAGGTACCTTAGGAAAAAAGGATGGGTTAGTACGCAAGGGTACCCTGTCTTTATGAAAGATCATATAAGGGGGCTTGACCAACGCTTGAAGCTCCGAGACCCTCTTGGCATATTTAATAGCAACCAAAAAGGCCATCTTCCAGGATAGAAACTACAGATCCACAGAGGCTGCAGGCTCAAAAGGGGATGAAACAAGAGATTGCAAGACTAACATAAGAGCCCATGGTGGTGCTGGGTCCTTCACCGGGGGCCAAAGAAGAAAGTTGCCTTTTAGGAAGGCTTTACAAAGCTTAGAGGATGCTAAGGAAGCCATATTATCACCAACATGAAAATTAGAAATTGTTGCAAGTTGGACCTTGACTGTAGAAGATCTGGCACCTTGCTGAAAGATCCCATCAAAAATTCCAAAACCGAGGCAGTGAAGGGATGTTGGTCACACTGTGAGGCCCAAATCAAAAAATGTTTCCATTTGCTGGCATACACCTTTCTGGTGGAAGACTTATGAGCCGCCACCAGGATCCTTTTGACTGGTGAAGATAAGCCTAGAGTCCTGACTATCATGGGAACTGGAGTAGCCAAACAGTGAGCTTCAGACTGCCCAGGTCTGGATGGGGAATCCCTGATAGATGAGAAATCAGATCTGGAACTGGATCCAATGTCCATGGTGAGGCCACCAAATGAGACCCCTGAAAGAGAAACCAGACCTGACGAGGCCAGAATGAGGCAATGAGGATAACTAAGCTCCAGAGCCTGTGAGCTTTCTGAAGGAATTTTGGAATCAAGGGAAGAGGAGGATAAGCATACAGGACACTAGGGGCCAAGCATGAATTACAGCATCTCTGGGGGCTTCCCCCGGTGAGGGGTTCAGAGTGAAAAACTCGCTGCATTTCCCATTGGAAAGAGAGGCAAAGAGATCGCAGCAAGGCTGACCCCACTTGAGAAAGATCTGTTTCACTACTGAAGGATTCAGAGACCACTCATAAGGCATCAGAATACACCTGCTGAGCCTGTCTGCTAGAATGTTGGACCTCCCCGGAATGTGCATTGCCACCAGAAAATGGCCGGTGGAGATTGCCCACTCCCACACTCTCATGGCTTCGCGACATAGAGGATAAGACCTGCTTCCCCCCTGTTTGTTGATGTACCAGAGTACAGACATATTGTCTGTCTGGATAGCAATCATCCCTGGGGGAAGATGGGCATGGAGAGCCTGCAACGCTAGAAGCACTGACCTCATAGGGGGACCACGTGCCTTGGACTGACCTTTCTGAGCAGTGCCCAACACCCGCCTTAGTAGAGAGGCATCTGTAGTCACAGTGGTTGAAGGGGAGGATGGAAGAAAGAAGTAATCCCGGACCAGATCCAGAGAATGAATCCACCACAGAAGAGAGTCCCTGCACACCAGAGAGATTCAAACAAGATGAGACAAAGGGAGATCTACCATGGACTACTGGACCATGAGGGTCCATTGAAGAACCTGCATGTGAAAGCATGCCATGGGAAAGAGACTTATTGTGGCCACCATGGACCATAATGCCCTTAATACCATTTCCACTGTCGGTGACTGAGCTTGGAGAATGTAAAGGATGTGTAGCTTCAGAGACTGAATCCTGTCCAAGGTAAGAAAGACTCTGGTTTGAACTGTGTCCAATCGAGCCCCAATGAAATCTAACACTTGAACCAAGGCCAGAGATGACTTGTTGAGATTGATGGTAATGCCCAACTGCTGGGCTAAGAGAAGAATGGAATCCCTCACTTGACTGAGCTGATGCCTGGAAGGGGCAGCAAGGAGACGTTCATCCAGGTAGGGGAATACCTGTATGCCCTGGCATCTCAGGTGCGCTGCTACCACCACCATCACTTTGATGAACTTCCTGGGGGCTGTGGTGAGACCAAAGGGGAGCACACTGAACTGATAATGATTGGCCCCAAGCTGGAAGTGGAGGAACCTCCATGAGCACCTGTCCATTTTGATATGGTAGCATGCATCCTGGAGGTCGATCGAGTACATCCAATCGGTCTCCTGCAGGAAGGGCAGGATAGATAGAAGGGTGACCATCCAGAATCTTGTCTTGACCACAAACAGGTTCAAGGTGGAAAGATATAGAATGGGTCTTAAGTTCCCCATCTTCTTTGGCACCTGGAATAAATGCCTAACCCAGACTGGTCTTGGGGGAATGGGTTGGATGACTCGCTTTTCTAGCAGCATTGCAATCTCCAGTGCTGCATCCTCCCTTTGAGCGGTTGAAACATCTGGGATGTATCTGGGTGGATGGGGTGATGAGAGAAAGGGGATTGAATAGCCTCTGGATATAATTTGCAACACTCAACGATCTTCTGTGATGGACTCCCACGCTGTTAGGTGTAGCGATAGATGACCCCCCCTACTGCTTCCAGAGACAAAGAGCCAGGCAACCCTTCAGGGCTGCTGTGCGGGTCTCTCCAAGAAAGGCTTATGAGACCCTTGATTCCTTGGACTCCCTCTGCCTCTAGGGTGCTGTCTATCAAATCCCCCTCTGCCCCTGGGGGAAGGAGAGTCCTGAGTGTCCTGGGAACAGTTCTGAGATTTTCAGAACCACATCATCTTGGACCCCCCACTGATTCCTCGAGAAGGTTCGTTGAGGGGCCAAAAAGTGGATCCTGATGGCAGAAAGAGTCTTCCCATCTTTCTCACTCTGAACTAAAGTGTGACGTACCGACTTCCCAAAAAGGGAGGAATCATCGTATGTGGCATTCGTGAAAGATGCCTTGAAGGGTTCCAAAAAGGCACAGAGCCAAAGACAAGTGCTGCACCTGATGGCAACGCCTGTACCGGCAGCTCTAGCTGCACCCTCAGTAGAATGGGAAAGGAGACACATAAAGGTGCTTGCGATAGAAGTCAGGTTGGCCATTTGAGAAGCAAACACTTTATTGTCCTCCATCAACATGGACCCAGGAGTAGACTCAGTGACCTCCTTGACCAGGTCTCACTGCAGCCTAATCAGGTGTGCCATGTAGTTCAGTGCCCACACAGAGAAGGTCGCTAAAGTGTACACCCACTTCCCAAAATGGTTCATCATCCTGGACTCTTGGTCAGGAGGGTGGACCGTGGAGCTCTCCTGAGTGAGCTCTTTTTTTAGTGGAAATGGCCACCACCATGGCTTCAACCTGGGATCCTTTAGTCCAAAGGGTCGTGTCCGAAGGAGGGCTCAAAACCTTGTCAGGGCAATTGGGAATGGGATCCACTGTTTCCGGTTTCTTCCACACTTGAGATGTGAATAAGACCCACCAAAGGATCTGTGGGAGAGGACATCCAGGAAGTAGAGGGTCCTGCACGAAATGCCTCCAGGAACACCGATTCGTCCCCTTTTGAGCCTGCAGCCTCTGTGGATCTGTAGTTTCTATCCTGGAAGATGGCCTCCTGTCCATCAGTGTCCAGGGATTAAACCCAGCACAAATAGAACAGGAGGTATCTAAATGGGCTGCCCAAAGACAGACAATGCATAGAGTGTAACCATCAGCTGGGGAGAGCTTATGGCCACCCTCCATGCATTTTCGGAAGCCTGGCTTAGGTGTATCGGACATATTCCTAACCTAAGGCCTAACACTCTCACTCACACATGAACCACACATGAGAAAGATAAAAAGAGAACGTTTTTTATTTTCCTGATGCAGAGAGCATGAGGGGAGGTAGAAAAGATAGTGAAGTGGATAATATGAGAAAAAGGGGGAAAATTAACCATTATAAAGACACTTATTCAAACTTTATAAGCAGAGAGCACCGATCGCAATGCAGACAATAGCACAGCAAATGAGATATGAAGGGAGGATGGAGACAGGGGCATTATGGGTAGGGGAAGAACTTTGAGCTCAGATCAGATGCTGGATACGTGGCCAAGTCAGATCCATGCCGGATCCAGGAACCCACAGGCTGAAGATCAAATGAAGACAACATCTTCAGATCAGATGTAAAACTAAACTTTTTTTCTCTCTCTCTTTATGCTGTAGTTTATCCAGATATATCACTATTTTTCTCTTCTAAGAGTTTTGCTGGAATCTACAGGCTGTATTTTGGAAGAATATATTTCCTTTTAGTTTGCAAGTGAAAAGAAACACAGCAAAGATACTGACATTTAAAATGGTATTTCTTTGTACTAGACCTTCATTTTTTTAATGCAAGATTTTGATTTTATATATATATATATATATATATATATATATATATATATATATATTTTTTTTTTTTATTAATCTGAGCAAATGTTGCTTGGGGTTGTTCAATAATCGATCCTGGGTGCAGTGAGAACAGAGTAAAGCTTTTACAGACATCATACACATGGCTGTTTCTGGTTGGAGAGTGGATGTCTGTGCTTAACGTTCCTGAATGGTCTGGTTGCTAATCAAGGCATCTACCAGGAAAAGACTACAAGCCTACAGACCCTTGCATCATCTGAGACAAGACTGTGGATCACTAAACAGGTTGTGGCCTGTTTTACATCTTGGGATTGGTGCTAACATTTTATTTCTGGTGAGAGAAGGAGAAAGGAGCATTACATCCCAACAGAGTGAAGATGTGGTGAGACCAGCATCAGTAGTAGCCATACATGTGACTAGCCTCTTTCCATCATTCTTGACAAGCTGTTTGTTTTCAGTAAGTACTGCTTAATTTGTTTCTAACTTCAGAATATCTGCCTAAATACTTCATCCTTAAATTTTCAGTGTCTATGGATTAGTTTCTCCTTAAGTGTTTGGCAGTGCTCTGTATAGACTCAGACACCTTCAGTGACATCTTTCCTATAAAAGTACAACTGAAATTTCTTCAATACCTAGTTGCACACAGGGCAACTAGTTTGCAGTGACAAGCACTGTCCTCATAGTTGCAAACCGAATACTCCTGACAGTGATTGATATTCTCACTCCAACTGTCTAATCAATAAAAAAGAAACTGTTGCCATGGATATGAACTTTCCTACTGTCTCCATTACCAGTTTGGTGGATAAGGGCATCCTGAGGCAATGCAGAAACTGCCTCATATTTACTGACAACCAGTTAATTCTCAAACAAACTGATATGATATGTGAGAGATGCAGTTACACATGGTCACTGGAGGCAAAGCTCTCACATAAAAATACTCCTAATGTCAATAAGGTTGTCAGTAGTACACACATTGCACCCATCGTGCACAAGTCAAAGCAGACATATTGACCCACATATGCTGAGGGACTTAACTGTAACCTTCCTAAACCACAAATACTTCATAGATGAAGTACACATAACAAATACCCTCAGCAGCCCCAAATACACTCTTTCAAAACAACACCCACATAAACTCATAGTTACATCTCATGAAGCCTCTACATCTAAGCCCATAAGGCAAGCCACCACACAATCCAACATTCTAGTCATTGGAGTCTCCATCGTGAGGCACACTGATGTCCCTATCACCAGGCTGAGTAAGGAGAAAGTCATGGTCAGTTGCTTATCAAGGGCTAGGATCCGCCACATTACGCAAGCACTCAGGTCACTGGACCACAATTACCAATATGACTCAAGTCATAGTCCATGTGGGAGTAAATGACCCGAGACATACAATAGATAGTAATCTAGCCTTTGACCATCATGTGTCTACAGTGGTGAGGAACTTGTTCTATATTGCGTAACTTATAAACAAGGGTATGGCATCTAAGTCCAAGCAAGTCATTGTCCTACTGTATTCGGCATTCATCAGACCTATCACTGAGTACAATGCCCCTTTTGGTATGTACCTGACCAGGCATAGCCAACAATTGCAACGTCCACAGAGGATCCTCATTAAAAGAATACAGGTCATAAGTAAAATGTCCTATGCAGACTGCCTCAAGGCCCTATCCCTGTTTCTATCTCCTACAGGCTTTTGAGAGGAGATCTCTGCCTGGCATACAGGGTATTGTCAGACCCCACTTTGATGGACCTCCTGCATATCCTCCTGCATATCCACAAAACATACAGAACCACAATTACCCTTTCTAAAGACTTACACCTTGCCTCTTATATAAATAGATCCTGCTGGAGAGAGAGGCATGTATCCCAGAGACTACCGCATCGGTGGAACAGGCTCCCCATCCATGTGAAGCAGAGTTCCTCCCTAACCCAATTCAGGTGCAACTTGGACAATAGGATGGGAAACCAGAAATTCATCCCTGGTTTGGCACCTATCTCTCTAATTGACACAGGTAACCTGTAAATGATTCATCTCCCAAAACCCTGCTTACACTTATCAAGGGTATCAGAACTTGTTAGAAATTTGAGATGCATGGCTAGGCTTAAAAAGGCCCTTGTGGTCGTTAGCCTAGTAAACACCTATGAACCTATAAAAGTGTCAGTAACAATTATAAGCATTTTAATATTTACTTGCTGTAGGAGGTTTGTTTCACTTGTCTTCCTCTCCTTACTTAAGTTTTTGTTTTACCTTCTTTTTTAGGTTTGTTAAAACATATGCTTTTCAGAGTTAACTGTGGAGGTTTGGATGGCTGTTCACTAAGACCTACTTTTTTTTTCAAACCAGTTACTCTTTTGTTGCAAATAGGGGTGATATGCTTATATCTTGTAATTAGTTTTGGATTCCTTTGTACATAAAAGAGAATGTTTCTATAGTGTTGCTTATTTATGCATTTATTGACATTTGCTTACCAGGAAAATCTGACTGGGCACAGGTCTCCTTTTTTCAGAGGAGGCCCTGGGGAGAAAATCTCAAAGTATCATACTTAAGGCAATAAATATTTACAATAAGAAAATAACTTACTTTTATTGTCGTATTAACAGTCAGTATATGGTGCAGAAAACAATATAGTGCCCATATTTGACATTCATAAATGCCGGTTTATAAGGGACAGGTTCACATTTGTTCTAACTACATGAAATAGTACTATAGTAGATTTTAAATTATTTAGCTGTACAGCTACTTTTATATTATGAAAGTACTGACTGACTTATTTGTTCCCACCTTATTTATTTATATTTGTTTACCAGGAAGGTCCACTGGGCCAAATTGAGCCGATTTTCAGTGGAGGCCCAGGGAGAAAAGCTCCACAATAAAGTTAAGTACACAATATGAACAAAACAATACAGAACATTTACAGAGCACAATACATGACATTATACAGCGCACATAGATTTTTATTTTGTGCAGAGGTGGTGGGCTTCTATTGCTTTTAATAATTAGACTGCGTTAATGTTTTGTCCTTGTCATCCACTCCAAACCCCAATACCACTAACAATGATGCAAGTATAGCAAAGAAATTTAATTTATATTTTACAAGCTTATATTCTGTCACTAATCAAAGAAAATATGCATACCCCAACAAAGCCCCTCTAAACTTGAATAAAGATGGTTTTACATTTAAAAATGTCTAAACCTCCACAATAAGAAAACTATTGCACCAATTAAAACCCAGTACCTTGGCAGCTGATAATATACCTGATGAGTATTTAAAACTAGCAGCAGACATCTTGGCCATCTCCATCCCAACCCTAATCAACAGATCCAAAGCAGAAATCACAGTACCCAGCCTATGGAAAATGTCATATATCATACCACTACATAACGGTGCTACTGCAACCAAAATATCAAACTACTGACCGATAGCTATTGTATCTCCCTCTCTTATCTATAACACTTGAAAAATGTATTCATGCCCAACTCATGGACTATCTAAGCAGCAGTAAGCTATTTCCAAAACCAAGCATGGTTTCCACCCTGGTCATAGTATTAATACCATTCTAATCAATTTCTGTAATATAATCAACCAAAATTGGAATGAGGGTAACTTAGTATCATCCCTATTTATAGCTCTCTCTAAAACCTACAACACATTTTCCTATCACAAACTATTGTCTGAACTCTCCAATCTTAGACTCAAATGTACAGCACTGTCTTGGTGCCAAAGCTACCTAACCAATAGACAACAAAACATAACATGGCAACAAGACTGCTCTCTACCTCTCCCAGTTATGTTAGGTGTTCCACAAGGATCAATATTGGATTTACTTATATTCAACATATTCACAAACAAACTACAAATTTGGCATCTACTGTGCAATATGCAGATGACATGACCCTCATCTACACAGCCCCATCCCTCTACAAACCACAACTCAGACAGCTCTCTTTTTCAGCAGTTGAATCCTGGCTAAACGATTTGCAATTGCTCCTGAATCCAAAGAAATGCAAACTAATGCTCTTTACTCCTAAAACATTCACAGATCTAAAGCTGTTTTTCCACATCTTTTCATCCAAAACCACCAAAATAGAAACATTAACCCAAACTAATCTACTAGGTGTTCTAATCAATGATAAACTAAAATTTGACCAGCCCCTTGCAGTCAGTCAAAAAAAAAAACACATTTAACTAGGTGGCCTCTAAACAACCAAACCTTACCTCTCTGATTACACGTGACAATCCATAGCCTGAACTTGCTTCCTCCCATCCCTAGTCTATACAGCACCAATTCTCAACAACTTGAACAAAACAGATAAATACAAACCTGAGATTTCTTACAACAAAATTGCCAAGTTCATGTCAACATCATCACATAAATCTCACCACTATAAAGCTCTAACAGAACTACAATGTCTAGAACTACCCCAGTACTTGTCATACTCCCACAGTCACTGCTCAAAGGCTTATTCACATTGCAGACAAATGTCCTGCACCCCAAAACACTCTGCAATACTACACCTGTACCAGAGAACTATGATCCAGCAAATAAAACTCTCGTACTTACAACCAAGTCCAATAATTATAGGATCATAGGAGATTACTAGGCTAATGGCTCTGGGGCTCTTACAAGCCCAGCCAAGAGTTTATCTCCAGAAAAGAAACTACAATCAGCACCTGTCACTCCTGTCAATGAGGGACACCGGTGGAACCCCTGGGACAAATTTGTGGTTGCCCATCCACTCATCAAGGTTGGGCTTGAAGAGGGGTCAGCGACATACTTTGCTTGATGTGTATGGGGAGTCTATTCCAGAGACTGGGCAGCCTCTGGGAGACAAACCTGTCTCTCCAGTAGGTTTTGTTAATGTCACATATTAGATTTAAGCCTTTTGATTGGGTACTATGCGAGGAGTTAGACTTACGGATATGGAGCATCTCTAGTAGAGTAGGGTCTGAGATTGCCTTATAGGCGAGACACAGGTCACCTCTGAGCAATCTGTACAATACAGAGTACAGTGATAGTGATTTGAGCCTGTCCACATAAGACTGGTGTTGGAGGCCATGGATTCTCTTTGTGATGTATTTCTGTGACCTTTCCAGTTGGTGCAGGTGTTTGGAGAGATACATACCAAACACGGCGTTGTACTCAATTATTGGCCTAATGAAGGAGGAGTACAGAGAGAGGTAATAACCTGCTTTTTTCTGTCAGTCAACTCATCTTTTGCCCTCTCATCTATATATTTTCCAGGCATCCTCCTAGCAATTCTTGCAGACTTTTTCCTTTGTACTAATCCCTTAAACTATCATGTGATGGATGGATGTATTTGTACTCCCAACCATGCAAATTATCAAATGCATTACACCTAAAAGGTTTCTTGTACATATTCACTGTTCTGTACATATGCAGCTAGGTTTCTTACACCAGATGTGTTACTACAGTCTACTAATGTGCTGTATGTAAATTGTATTACTGTGTCTTTGCCTTATTGCTATATGAAAAAACTGTATTACTGTGCCTGCATTTTATATTGTAAGTAACTGTATGCAATCTTTTGGAACTTTTCTCACCCCCCCGCCCACCACTGAAAAAGGGTAACAGCCCCCATTCAGCCTTTCCTAGTAAACTAATACAAGCAAATAATTTATATTTTCAACCATGTGAAAGGATTGGTTTAGGTACAAAGGAGTAGCTTGGTGAGGAGCCATGTGGGATTTTATTAGTGGGATGCTTCATTTGTTTTATCCTCTGTTAAATTCCGCATATAAAGAAAGGCATATTTTTATTCATTATCTAACTTACTATATAATAAAGTAATTTATTTGTTCTCCAAAACATGATAGCACCCATTTTTCTATTAATCTGTATTACTGTAATGCTATAATGCATACTGTGAGACTGAACTTTCCTGTTTTTAATTTATGTGTAAGGGACGATTAAATCATTTGACAATATGCAACTGCATAGCCCGAGATGTTTTAAGGTGATTTACTCTACAAACTCTGCTTTACTTTACTTAAGCTATGATTATATATTTGAGCCCCTGAGGCTGTGTTAAAGAGTCTTTTTGTGTATTCAAGTAGTGTACTGATTGCCAGATGATGACTAAACTTGAATTCTGATAAAACAGAACTATAAAAATAACAAGTGTTAATTAAAATGCTGATGTTTTATGTTCATTGATATGGGGCAGGATTCACGAAGGCTTGCACGGAGTCTAAGAGTAGTGTAAGACTCCATGCAGCCTTCGCGATCCAGGAACAGCCCAAAGTCCGTGTAAGAGACCAGCTAAAATGTCTCTTACACGGAGTGGGAGTGGATAAGCTAATCACCTCACTTGCAGCCGAATAGCATGCAAATGAGGTTGATTAGCGATCCAGGAAGCCCAAAACACCCTGTGTAAGAGCTGTTTTAGCTGCAGAAATGTACTCAGTTGACAACTGAGTACGTTTCTGCAAAAACCACAATGGAGCCATGTCAGCTCCAAATAAAGGGTGCATATGTGTCAGGCAGCATGCCAATGGCCAAATATGTGGCCATTGGCAAGGTAGCCTGATGCAAAAGTAATAAAAATATATATATTTTTTTTTCGGCGATCGCCGATGTTTAAACCCAGCGCAGCCCCGCGCAAACAGGCTGCGCTGTATAAAACATAAAAATGAAGGTTATAAACCCACAAATGTGGGTTTTATGCAATACATGGATTTACAATGCAGGGACCAGCAGACCAAAAACAACATGGCCACCGTTTAATGGTTGCTAAGGGGGGAAGCTGAGTCTAAGACATGTAACTAAGCATTAGTAGGCAATCTGATGCAAATGAGTGTTAGGATACTGAATTCCACTGTCACATAACAAATGAGCACATTCTGAGTAGCGTAAGAGTTACAGAAGGGGGAGGAACAGAGTAGGAGATAGGTGACATCACAGGGGGGAATGGCAGAAAGAAATGCAGTTCATTGGAGGTCAAAGTTACATGACAGATGTCAGACACATATCATGGAAAGAGGAGTGCCACAACAACATAAGCATGGGAAAGTCAGGAAATGGAAGGTGTACACTGTTGCCTACACCAAAGTTTCTTGCTGGGAGTGCATGCGTACGTGTGCACGCCATGAAGCGCGAGTAAGACAGTATGCACGCGTGTAAGGCAGACTGAGCAGGTTGGAGCGTGTTGGCAGATGTTTAACATTGTTTGTGCGGGTGTGCACGCGTGTAGGGCAGACTGAGCATGTAGGAGCCTGTTGGCAGACTTGTAACACGGTTTGTGCTGGTGTGCGTGCGTTTTAACCCGAATAAGCAGATTCTGAACCGTGTAAGCATGTGTGCGCACGTGTAAGCCACTGTGAGCGTGTTTCTGCTGGTATACACGCTGCTCCCCCCTGAGGAAACAGAAAGGAAAAAAGGAAGCAACAGAATTAGTAGGAAGCTAGCAGGGAATACTGCTGGAGCTAGCAGGTGAAAACAATTACAAGCAGGCAATTACACAGGCAGAATAGTAGCTCAGCCCAACACTTAAAAATCTGCAAAAGGCAGTGCAAGATATTTCTCTCAAGAGACACTGCAAGACAGGAGTAAGCTCTTAGAAGTGAAAACTGAAAAAGCTGAACTCAGAGCAGAAATGTTAGGGGCTGCCATAGCTGTCATAATGAGACATAGGCGACTTGCTGAGGGTGGTGACAATGCAGATGGTGCCAGACAACCCACAGTGAGGAGACGGAGAAGAGTGTACAGGCCCAGGGTCACCTACCACGGGTTACATGAGCTGGAGATAGTAGAGCGCTACAGAGTGGACAGAGACCTCCTGCAGCAAATAGTGGAGCTGTGCAGGCCACGCCTCACACACAGAAGCAACAGAGGGGAACCCATCCCAGTGGAAACTAAGGTATGTGTTGGCCTAAGAATACTAGCAACAGGTACCTTCCAGAGACCAACTGGTGATATGATGGGGATATCACAGGCATCAGCCTCCAGGGTACTGCACCAGTTCCTGGATGCCATGTCAGCACATGTCGGTGATTATGTATATTTCCCCAATGCCCGTGAGGTATTGGCCAGCAATATGCGTCTCTTCCAGCAAATAGCGGAATACCCTAAGGTAAGTGGGTGCAATAGACTGCACGCACATACGCATCAAAGCACCAGCCAGTGAGCGGAGTAGGGCCTACATTAACTGCAAGGGCTTCCCCTCCATCAACTGCCAGGTCGTGTGTGATGCCCATGGCATAATAATGAATGTGTGTGCTGGTTGCCCTGGGAGCTACCATGATTCCCATATCTGGCATTTGACGCAGCTGTACCAGACATTTGCCAATGGGGACATCCCACACGGACACCTAGTGGGGGATGCAGGTTATGCACTGGAGCCGTGGCTGATGACACCCATCAGAAACGCACACACACCTGAACAGAAACGCCATAATGAGGCACACGCACAAACACGTAATGTAATAGAGCATGTGTTTGGCCTGCTCAAGTCACGGTTCCGGTGTCTGGACACATCTGGTGGAGCCTTGAAGTACACACCAACTACATGTACCCAAATTGTCATGGTATGCGCTATGCTGCATAATATGATCTTGCAAAAACAGCTGCAGCAGGACCAGCATAGAGCTGGGTCAAACAGCCCTCCACCATTGCCAAGGCCATCACAGGCAGAGCGTGACTCGGAGGAGGAACAACCTGAGCCTGCCCCAGTAGGCAGAAGGAGGCATGCCCAGTATGCCCTGGCCTTGGCAAAGAGGCAACGCATAGCACATACACTGGCTCAGTAGGAACCCTGGGAATGATACCCCCTCTGACTCACTCAAATAATAACAGGGATGCCTAAAATGACATGACCTGCTCACAAACATGTACAGGGAGTATAATATGTGCATCCGACAGAGGCAGCACCACCTGAGGCATGAATGCCATGTGTTAAGTAATGTAACACCATGTACTATATGCACACCTTTGGACCCTGACTAACATCCTACCCTCACCAAGCATCATGCCACAATATGACAATGAGATGATCAAGTGCAATAATTGGCTTAAGTATCACAGTTAGTCAAAGGGGATCCAATGTGTGCCAGCCTGGGATGACATGCTGAGCATGACATGATGCTCCACCTGCTAGGACTGGCGTGCACCTATCAGTGCAGGCTGTATGGATACTGGTAAAGGCTGTTGTTACCCACAGCGTGCCCTGAATAGGTAAGGCTCAAAACACAAACCTACCTCCATAGGTATCAGAAGGGATAAGAACCTAGATGTAATGCTACCCAATGCCAGAAGTCGAAACAGCAAGATGCATTAAGTCTAAACTCACCCAGTATGGAGAATGTTGATATCTGTGCTGTAACAGAAAACTGGGTCAAGGCTCACAACAGCACCCTAACACTACCAGGTTACACCTCATACTGTGCTGTACAGCCTCAAAACATGGAACAAGCTACAAAAGGAGGGTGACTAGCAATAATTGTCAAGGATAACCACACCCCCATGTTGTTACAACAACAAGAAGCAGCATGGACTAGCCATGGTCAAGTAACAGTGGCTAAAACTGCCCCCCAGTTTATAGCCTGCTACAGACTACTGTCCCAACACCAGGAACTGCACCTGGCCTATGCTGGAATACATGAATATATCAAGTCCTCCAAACCACATTATATTGGGTGACTGAAAATACCCAGACATAGACTGGGAGCATTATACTAACCCCAACACTGTAGGACAAAAGTTCATAGAATCCATAAACCAAAATGCCCAGGAACAACGTACCACTCCCACAAGAGGGGTAAGCATACTGGATGTGATAATCAGCAACATGGGTACTGGATGGCAAAATGAGAAGTGTATTGCTCACTGGTAAAACCAGACCATAGAGTAATCACACTGGATATACACATCCTGACCACAGTCCCTGGCCAGAAAACCACAGTGAAAAACATGTGTAAAGCAATATTTGCACTCCTCCAAACTGATGTGGAATCCATTAAAGGTCCTGTGCAGGTGGAAAATATGGGCCACACCTCAGAACCTGTAATACAGCCATTCCATGAACACTGCCAGGAATGCTTGGATTATGCAATCCTAAATTAAAACAAGACACAATGCCATACATGCAGGCATCTGGCATGGTGGACACCAGCCATAACCAAACCATGCAAGAGAATGAGGAAGCTACTACATGATAGAGCAAACAGAAGAAATGAAGTAATCACTGATCAGTAGTATGGCAATAAAATATGTCCACACATACAATCCACTAAGGCCAGCCACAACAAGTTGAATCTGTGAATCTTGAGGCAATGTTACACCTGCCCCAAGTACACAGACAACCCCCAACTCCCCCCAAGAAATACAAATATATGTGAGAGATGCAACCATCTATCCAAACTGGAGGCTGAGCTCCCTCAACTCAGTACTCCCAAAACTAGTCAGGAGGAGAAGGTAACCACACACACCACAAACCCAGTCCCACATAGACCTATCACAACTGCAAACCAAAGGCATAAACACAGAAAAACATTCCTGGAGGCTCGAATTACAAACACACCACACCAACAGAGGCCTCCAAAGCAGACACCCAATCAAACAACCTCCAAACATAGCACATGCAACACATAGTACACAAAGCTGGTGTGCCAAACAGTCACAGGCCAGAAGGAGAAACAACATGTCTGATACAGTTGTAATAGGTGACTCCATAGCGAGACACACTGCTGTCCCGCACACCAGACTGAACAAGGGAAAGGGTACAGTAAGATGCCTGTAGGCTGACACAATACGCCACATAACACAAGTATGCAGGTCACCCCAAAGCAAGTAGAAATATGATGCAGTCAAAGTCCATGCTGGTGTGAATGACCTGAGATGTACCTCCCCGGACTACATGAAAAGAGACATAGATGAGCTCTCTGATTATGTAGTCCAGGCCGGTATGACACTGACCGTTTGCAGCATCCTACCCTCAAAAAGAATGATGCCACAGTACAAACACGGAATGATCAGTTATAACAAGTGGCACAATTACTGGTGTCATTCCAAGGGGATCCAATGTCTGTCTGCTTGGGATGTCATGCTTGACAAGCCACGCAGCTGTTCCAGGGATGGCTTGCACCTGTTACCCCTGGGCGTCTGGATATTGGATAAGGCTTTTGCCACCTCCATAGAGCCTTTCGTAGGCAAGGCTGAAAAGACTAACCCACCACCCTACAAAACATAAGTGGAAAGAAACATAAGGGTAATGCTGACCAATGCCAGATGTGTAAACCCCAATATGCATGCTCGAGGCCATCCCCAGTATGGAGAACATCGATGTCTGTGCAGTGACAGAAACCTGCTGCAAGCCTCCTGACAGCACACCAGCACTACCAGGTTATATCACATATCATGCGTCATGGCCCCAAAACCTAGAACAAAACATAAAAGGAGGGTGAGTATCCATATTCAGCACAGACACCCATACGTCCAGGTAACTGACAATGCACAAGGCATTGGAGTCCACCCATGTGCAACTAACCGTAGGCAGGACTGCTGTACAGTCTGTAGCATGCTACAGACCACACTCTCACACACAGGAACCCCACCCAGCCATTCTGAAGAAACTGGACAGTATGAATGTCCCACCAAATACCAAACAAGGTACTCACAAATTACCACATATGTGGTAAACCATTATGTATGGAAGGAGTAATCAGGGACCTAGGGACACAAGTGGACAGTAACCTGTTATGTGACACTCACATTGCCAATGTGGCTAGGAAGACTGTCTACACTGGATACCGTATCATGAAAGGATTCACATCTACATCAACAGAGGTCATTGTGCCCCTATACTGTTCTCTTATCACACCCATAATCTAGTAAAATGCCTCATATGGGATGTACCTTACCTGACACCTGCAGCAGTTAGAAAGACCTCAAAGGTACCTCACCAAGAGGATAAAGGGTCTCAAATATATGTCATATGCTGCATGGCTGTAGACACCCCAGCTGAATGCAGTCACATACTGCCTACACAGAGGCATTGCATGCCTGTTGTACAAGGCCATGTCCAACATAGGAGTAATGGACATGCTCCACCCCAGAAAACTCAAAGCCATCGGAGCTGTGAGAGTGAGAGATGTCAACCTCAACACATAATGAAATAGGATGTGCTGGAGGGACAGATACATAACCCAGAGGCTCCCACACCCTGGAACAGAATCCCACTCCATGTTAGGCAGAGCCCCTCACTGACACTCTTCAACAGGAATCTTGCCAAGTGGATGGATGATCGTAGAGTAACACTGGGGGTCTTCACTGTGTCATGTCCAGACAGAGGCACAGCAAAGCAAATCATAAATGGCCATAATATTCACATAGCAAGGGGTGGCGAAAGCCACACACACTCTGGCTAGGCTAACAAATGCCCTAGGGTGGATAGCCTAGTATGAACCTATGAAGATACAAATTGTACAGGACACTAAGGATAATCCCAAGGCTTCCACAACTGATGGTAGGAACCGTGTTGGGAATTCACATATATGCTCTGAATCACACAAATATCACAAACAACATACCAAGCACACACACATATTGCCAACATACATCAGACAGGTGCAGTGCAACCCCCCCCCCCCAGAATGCAAAATATCTATCCCAGCAGACTGCTGGCCCCCTGACATTGCAGATGCTGAGGTAACAGCCAGCATCTACAAAGCAAAACACACAGCAGCAATGGTATGAGATGGTGTCCTGGGCTGAGTCCAACATGGACTCCAAGACAAATGGAATGCCAAATCACACTACTGCTCAATGTCAGCCTTACCACAGGATATGTACCCAAAGAGCAGTGTACAACAGTGGTCCTTCTAAACAAAGGTGTTGCCTGAATGGATACTGAAAACTACCACCCCAGAATCCTGAGAAGCTCGGTCTGCACAGCTATGGAAAGGATCAGCATGTACCGCAGACATAAAGATATTGGGGACCTACTGACACCGGACCCTACCCAGTGTAGCTTTAAGTGCAGATCCTGCCCCTAAACATGTTTGACTCATTTGAAACAGTCATTAAGGTAATTGATGAGGGCAATGTGGTCCACACAGCATAGCTGGACCTTGCAAAGGCTTCTATACAATACCCTACGTGTTCATTATAGATATGCTCACCAGCTTAAATATAAACCTCTATGTCAGTAGAGGGGTTGCAAAACAGACATGGTCAGACATGCTGCAGCCATGTCAGACTACAAACCAGATATAACTGGCATCCCACAAGGCTTGGTCCTGGGATCTCCCTCGTCTGGTATATATGTCCCATAGGTACAGGCCAACATGGAAGGACTGTGTCTATACATGTTTGCAGAGGACTACAAACTGCTCACCATATATGACCCTCCAGCTGACACAAGCATCCCACAAAAGGGCCACATAGAAACAGACAACTTTTGCCTTAGCCATGTCAGCAAGCTAACTGCAGAAAACTGTATAGTCAACCCCCGTGGATATACAGTAAGTGCCCACCAATTACCACATAGGTGTTAACCCATTACGTACTTAACATGTAATGAGAGACCTGGGGACACAAGGTGATAGATATCCTGCATTGGACAAACATGTGGCTGTAGTGTTCACAGAAACATACCATATACCCACCTAATCATGAAGGTTGTCAGATCTAGATAAGGGGAGGTCATTGTGGCTCTGCAGTCATCCTTCATCAGCGTTACAATTGACTACAATAGCCCCTGTGGGATGTACCTCAGCAGACACCTCCATCAACTGTAAAGTCCCCAACAGTACCTCACCAGGAGTATCAAAGAGCTTGCACAGATGCCATGTGTTGCCTGATTAAACAAACTGCAGCTACACACACTGCCATACTGCCCACCCAAAGGCAAGCTGTGCCTGTTGTATAAAGCCATGTCAAAGCTGGTATCAATAAACATGCTGCACCTTGTACAATCTGAATGGCAGTGAGCTATGCACATGAGAGGCCTGAACCCCAGCACTGACTTACATAGGACAAGCTGTACTGCATGATCCATAACACAGAAGCCACCCCCACCCATGAGTAAACTCCCAGTACAGGCTATCCATAGAGTCACTCATCGATTCTCCTCAAGAGGAATCTTGATGAGTGGATGGGAGATGGTAGCTTTACCCTGGGTATCACTGTTATGTCACAGGTAGACGGAGGCACAGTATACTAACCATGACATATGTCATGGCAAACTCCACTTACAATGTGTTTCGACTAGCATTAGAAATGGCCTAGGGCACATCGCTAGTGTTTGCAAATGTACACCTATGTTGTGGAATACACTACCAATGTTGGACAAGCCTGGTTTAAGTATTCATATCTGAACATAATGCAACATGGTCAGATGTGCACAACTGGCCCCTAACCAGGCTGTTGTGCTCACTAATGGAAATGTAAAGCAGTGATAGGACTAAAGCCCAGGATACTGTCCACCACAGTCAAAGTACTGAACCAGTACACTATACCGTACTACAGTGTTAGGTCAGTATGAAAGGATGTTGACAACTGTATGCAAAGTATCCCATGCAAACCCTGCAGGCACAGTATAATCCCTGTTGTGTTCACACACAAAGCATTCGGACAGTAACTACACAACATGACACACAACCATAAACGGGAGATATTTGTTGAAGTTCACACTCATCCACAAATGTGGTGGGCTGCAGAGTTCAACATATGGAAAGCTCACACTGGGCATGCTCACACACTTTGATAAATGAGACATATGTCAGACAACATGCCATGGGAAGGCTGAACTGGGCATGCTCACATACTTAGGCCAAATCTCAGTTTAGCAGTTGGCCACACATATCTGGTATTTGTACGTGTTATTCCAGGAACCAACCACATTACAGCAATCTGCCCAATGCACACAGTTAAATGACTACAGAGACATACGTGATATAGTGGATCCCTCCCATATGCAAACATCTTCCACAGATACACAAGTTGTTCATACAAACAGGGAATGCTATGGCAATAAAGACCTGCAAACAGTGTATCAGCAACAAATAATGTGCATTTGACAATTAAACATATGGGTGTAGAGGTCAACACTAGGCTGTTTGCCCTAGGGAATGACAGCTTAGCCAGAGTGTGCTTGGCGTCTACCTCCCCACAGGATGCACATTCTCCTTTCTAAACACTGATGATGTCAGCACCCCACAAGTACAGCAGGAGAAGGTATGTGGCATGGACAATGACTGAGTCATATGTGTCCATGCCTCTGACTGACCTGTATGCTTGTGTTATGTGGTGGACCATAGTGCCCCATGGGCATATCACTGTGACCTTCACCTTGTCCAGCCTGGTGAGCGTGACCACACTGTACCGGACAATAAAGGTAGCTAACACAACTGTGGCAGGTGTGTTGTCTAGCCGTACAGGCTGTGACTATTTGGCACACAGGATTTGTGAGCTATGTGTTATGTGTGATGTGTTCAGGCATAACGTATGCCTGTGTGCCAGCTGCAGAGGTGTGTGCCGCTCAGGCAGGATGCTATTCTAAGGCTCCACGAATGGCCCAGTGTGTACACGTGCTTGTATTGCTGTCAGTGTAGGTCTACATCAGACTAGTATTGTAGTCACTGTAGTATTGCATGCCACCTGACAGCTTATGCCAGTACTGGGTTCAGAGTGCTTAGTCCCCAGTTTGGCTATGTGGTTCCATCTCATACATGTGTTGTACGTCCATGTGTAGGGGAGAGGGTTGACTGTGTACATGTGGCAGCTGTGACATTGCCACATGACCCACATATTCCACAACTGTACCATAGAGGTGACTGACAACTGACCTTTGCACATGATACCATAGTATTGTGATTGCCATGGTGATTAACAGCACATAGGTCCAATGGGGAACAAGGTACATAGGTTCATAGGTTCATAGCTTCATACTAGGCTATCTGCCCTAGGGCATTTAAGAACCTAGCCAGAATGTGTTTGGCTGTCGCCATCCATTGTAAATATATCTTGCCATGCCCTTTTCCGAGGTTAGTATACTGTGCCTCTGTCTAACAGTGACACAGAAGTGATACCAGGGTAAACCGACAATGTCCCATCCACTCATCAAGATTCCTCTTGAAGAGAGTCAATGAGGGACTCTGCCTAACCTGGACTGGGATTTTATTCCAGAGTGAAGTGAGCCTCTGGGTTATGAATCTGTCCCTCCAGCATGTCCTATTTATTTCAGTGCTGAGGTTCAGGTCTCTCAAGCGTGTAGCCCGATGGGATTTGGATATTCTCAGGTGCAGCATGCCCATTAATTCCGGGTTTGACATGGCATTATACATTAGGCACAGATCACCTCTGAACAGGCGGTATGCCACTGAGTAGAGCTGGGGTTTCTTTAACCGGTCAGCATATGGCATCTGTTTGAGCCCTTTGATCCTCTTGGTGAGGTACTTGTGGGGTCTTTCCAGTTGCTGCAGGTGTCTGGTAAGGTACATCCCATGGCTCTGGCACAAGTTGTCTGTTTCTATGAGGCCCCTTTGGAAGATGCTTGTGTCGGCTGGAGAGTCGATTATGGCGGCCAGTTTGCAGTCATCTGCATATTTGGTCAGCCACAGTCCTTCCATGTTGGCCTGTACCTCCGATAAATATATACCAAACAAGAGAGGTCCCAGGACTGAGCCTTGTGGGACACCACTTGTAACTGGTTTGGAGTCTGGCATGGCTCCAGCAGTTCTAACCATGTGGGTTCTGTCCTTGAGCCAGTGTGTAATCCATCTAGTGACATAGGAGTTCATATTTAAGCTGGTGAGCTTCTCTAGAATGCCGGAGTGGGGTATTGTTTTGAAGGCTTTTGCGAAGTCCAGGTAGGCTGTGTGGACCGCCTTCCCCTCGTCAATGGCCTTGGTGACGGTTTCAAAGAAATCAACCAGGTTTGAGAGGCAGGATCTGCCTTTAACAAAGCCAAACTGTCTGTAGGTCCCCAATATCTATATTTATGTGGTCCATGATGATCCTTTCCATAGCTCTGCAGACCAAGCTAGTGTGGCTTATGGGGCGATAGTGTCCAGGATCCATTGAGGCACCACCTTTCTGTAAAGGGACCACTGTTGCTGTACGCCACACTTTGGATACATTTCCTGTAGTAAAGCTGGGACTGAACAGTAGTTTTATGTTTGGTTGTAGCACGTCTTGGAGGTCATGTAGGACACAGCCCGGGACACTGTCTGGTCCCATTGATGCAGTGTGTATTGCTTTGGAGAGGGCGGCTCTTACCTGAGCATCTGAGATGTCAGGGGGGCAGCACTCTGCTGGGATACATATTTGCCCTTTTGGTGTGGAGGGGGTTGAGAAGTTTGCACTGAACCTGTCAGCTAGAATGTTGGCAATGTCTGTGGGTTTGGTGTTTCTATTGACATTTTGGACTACCTCTCCGCATATCTGGGAGATACCACCCAGGTTCCTAACATAACTAAAGAAAGCCTTGTGATTATCCTTAGTGTCCTGTGCAATTTCTCTCGAAGCTGGCCTTAGACAATCTTATGAGTGCCTGTAGTTATTTGCTAATACTGATCAGTGATGCCTTCCCTTTTTGGGATTTTGCTGTATCATTTAGTAGCTTCCTCCTTCTATTGTGTAGTTTGTTTATGGCTGGGGTCCACCAGACAGGACGTCTGCCTTTGGAGGATTGGGTCTTGGTTTTATTCAGGATCACATGACCCATGCATTCCTGAAGGTGTCCATAGAATGCGTTTATAGAGGAATCTGCGGTCTAGTCTGCAGTTTCCACAGGCCCGGGGGCTTTGAAGGTTTCCACCTCAGTTTTGAGGAGTGTGAATTTGCTTTAAAGAAGTTGTTCACTGTGGTGTTCTGGGCAGGGGGTTGGGTCGGGATGTGAATATCCAGTGAGATTAGTTCATGGTCCGATCTTACCAGTGAGGGATACACTTCTGGTCTGGAGCATAGAGTCCCCATGTTGGTGATGATCAGGTCCAGTATGTTTCACCTTCTTGTGGGAGTGGTGACAAGTTGTTCCATAGCATTTGAGCTCATATATTCTAGGAATCTTTGGCCTAGGGTGTTGGAGCTAGAGTCATGCTCCCAGTCCATGTTTGGGTAGTTGACGTCGCCCAATATAATGGTGTTTGGAGAGACCTTCATATTTCCACTGTTCACAGGACGGCCGAGTGCAGTTCTTGGGTTTGGGAGGGTGGTCTCTAGCAGGCTATAACCTGGAAGGCAGTTTCATCTATTGTTAGTTGCACATGGATAGTCTCTGATGCTTGGTGCTTTACCACCAACCTGGAGGTGTGGGTATCTTTGATGAATATCAATACTCCTCCTCCATTTGCGGTTCTTCCAGGTTTTGGGGCTGAAAAGCATGGTATGAGGTATAACCTGGTAGTGCTGGGGTGCTCTAGGTAGCCCTGAACCAGGCATCTGTTACTGCACAGATATCGATGTTCTCCATGCCAAGGAGAGTTTTGGGTGCATGCATCTTGAGGTGTAGACTTCTGGCGTTGGGTAGCATTACTCTTAGTTTCTTATCCCTTGTGATACCTATAAAGGTGGGTTTGTCATTTGAGCCTTGCCTAACATAGGCACTATGGGGGTAGCAAGAGCCTTTGCCAATATCTGAAAGCCCAGGGGTGACAGGTGCAAGCCGTCCCTAACGAAGCAGGTGGTTCAACAGAAGATGAATATGTGAGGGTGTAGTGCCTGTGATTAGTTAGCAGTAGCATATATGACTGCTCACGTGGACAAATGCCAGGTAAGTCATATGCAATGTGTCACAGGCAACATACATGTGAACAGGACAAACACTGACATTCTGTCAAGTGAGACATGGACTTACATATAGTAAGCTTTGCAGATGTCACTAGGAGTCGACAGAAGCTCTGTAACTATGCATTGCAGGTGGGATCAGTATTCCAGGGTAATTGCAAACAAACATGCATGCAAACAAAGCTACAGTTAGCAGGGCTGCATGTAGTCCATTGTACAACAAACAAGCTGTACCACTTCCAGTAGGTAACACTGCAAATATGCAGGCACTATGCACATGTACATGGAAATACACAGGTCAGATGGCTAGGGTCCAGTCTCAGGGCACACAAGTGTACAGACCATGTACTGTCAGGATGTACAATAACTGGATGGAAACCCATGTGCTCATACCTGCAGTAATACACATGTCAAATAACAGACACTGAGCCTTCAATCAGTGGTTCCATACGTAGTAGGATGTGTGCTACCTGGCCTGCCATGACAGTATCCCTGACATGTATGGGGACTCTCCCTCCTGTGACAGTTTTGCGTGTTGGGGCTGTCTAGCATGTATGAGATGTGAGCTTGCAGTGCTAGGGTGCTCCTGTATATCAACATCCTCAAACATCCGCATTGCAGAGTCCAGTGTGGGCAACATTCCACTTGCAGTTTACATGTCCATCATTGCGTATTAATACATTCATTACCTTATCCCCTGTGCTACCTATGTATGTAGCCTTCTGTTGACATCCTTACCACCAGTATGCCAACATGTGCAGATGATACACTATGGTACTTACCATGGGTGTAGACAACAGTACATGACAATCACACCCTTACTGCATCAGGCATGCTGTGATATACCCACAATTAATTCAGCACACAGTACTGTTAACAACATGATACTATTACTACACGTCTATGTAGTCACCCTGTGCATCAGCAACATGTTAACCTGTACCTGCACTGATGTTACAGATTGCAGGAGTTGGCACAGTTTCATCATATGCACAGGGTGTGAACATGGTATGCCTGAGTCAGCCACCGATACCACCGATTGACATGTATGTGTATGTGTGTTGGTGAGGGACAGCAGTACAAGGTGGGGCAATGTTGATGCAGTGTGTGCGTGTATGCGGTAGCCCTAGGTGTTGTCAATTCGCATGTGTGTATGGATGCATACAGTTCCACCTCATGGCTGCCATATACTGGTGTTTGTGGACAGCCACAGACTGTACCTGCCAGGTCATACAGATCAGTGTCTCTGGCCACGGACACAGTACCTGTGCCTTGCAGGGGTGCTACGGACCATATCCAGTACCAACCCAGACTGGGTACTGTCATCAGAAGCAGGTGTTCATTAACTGGACACAGATCCCTGTCGGGCCTGGCCAGAGCCACGTGCATGTGGTCTCCTGGGGCGGTCTGATGACAGCACAGACCCAGCATTGCTGGGGCTGCTGATGGCACTATGGGGGCGGCCGCGGCCCTGTTGTCGTCCACGACGACTGCAAGCTGCTGCTGTTGCTGGCATACGCCCACGTCGATGCCTCAACCATCCACCATCGCCCTGGCTCATGGACATGTAGTTGTGGAACTGGTCTAATATGTCCCCACAACGTCTGTCTATGACATTGGTGAAATTACGGATGGCAGCCGCAATGTCACACATACCGTCAGTCATGGCTGTGCGACATGCTGTCAGCTCCCTCAGACCCTGTCTGGTGTACCGTTCCATACGTGACTGTGCCTGCATGACAGCCCGAAACATAGCTGAGGTTGTAAGACCTCTCTGGGCACATCTGACAGGGGCAGTACGCCCACAGATGCTCCCACGAGAACCCCTGGACATCTGTCTGTGTGGTACCATCTCTGGGCCATGCCCATGGCTGCTGTGTGGGGAGGCATGTGCCACAGATACCACATTACCCTGGTCAATGCCCACTGTATGCTGTCCATCACCTAGGGACATTGGTGACAAAGGGTGCATTGGCAGGATAACTGTGCGCATTGATGGGGTCGACAGCTGTGTACTGTCAATCGGCTGACCAATGGCGGACCCTGGCATACCTTCCTGTGCCATTACACAGATGTCATCATTATCAGTACCCATGGCACTTGATTCAGGTTCCCTGCTACATGAAACCAGAGCAGCACCAGAACACACATGCACACATGCACAGGTGCACACATGCACATGTACACATGCACACACAGTTGCACACAATTGTACACTACTCAGTATGCGTGATATCAACACACAGACACACCTACATGCATACAAAAAGCACTACTAAGTGAGCCTAATATTACTAATATTACTATTACTATCAAGACTATTACAGGAATTGCTAATACACACTCACCAGCATGGATAGGCTGCATTGCTGTTACACCGGAGGGACCTGCAGACGTGAAGAAACTAATGTCAGTGGGCACAACTGTGCCATTGTTACTGAGTATGATACAGGTCAGTAGTACAACAGTTGCCTTTCACAGGTCAGCTGCTAATATTGAGGATATCACACTTGCACATTAAATACTATGGTGACAGCTACAAACCAAGGACACACCTCACACATGCATTAACTACCAGTGTACACAACAGTCAACTATACATATGGCATATTACCTGCACGCTCACTGTCTTGCTGCTGCGTGGCTCCAGCCTCCATCATAATGCATGTCTGCTGCTGCTGTTGTTGCTGGTGGACTGGAGCCACTACACTCATGAGTAGTCCCTCCAGTCTGGTGAGTGGGAGATGTGTAGCCACCCCACCACCTGTGGCGACCTGTTGCCGGTGGATATCCGACACACTCTGATGGACATTTCTGATTAAATCACTGCAGTGATGTCGTACCTGCTCATATGTCCTATTATGCGTGCCTATGTCATTTACCCGACGGATCAGGTCTTGCCAAAGTGCAGCCCTCTCCTGCTGATTCTGGCTGGTGCGGGAAAAGAGTATTGCATAATCCCACACCAGGCTCTGGTGTATCTCCTCATCCTCAGCTGTGGAGTAAGCAGGATTCCGCGGGTGAGCCATGTACCTGAAAAAGAAAATAATCTGATATCAGCAATATATGTCAGCAGAATTTGGCACACATACTACACATGCTACTCGACTGTTATGATACAACATATCTCACATATATAGCATCTGTCTGTCTATTGGTGGATACACATGTAAATGGCCAGGTATCAGTGCTCAGCCAGCAACTGTGCAACAGTACCTGGCACACTCCATACAACATACTACCAAACCCCAGCAGTCAGAACACTGATTCAGGTCCAGAGCACCTCCTCACTCTGGGGTTTGTATCTAGGTACTGTATGGCCTACATCATCAACTACTGTGAGCTGACCACACACTAATTGCCCTGGATATACATATCCCACCTCCACCACCAGCACAAACGACTATAGTGAATAACATTGCAGATGCAAACTTTACACTTTGTAACAGTGACATGGTATCCTTTCAGCCCACTGGGCCAGTGGCAGATACAACCCACAATGCTGACCCCTACACAAATGCTTTCTACAGACATCTCCGAGAATGCATGGATCATGCAATCCCATATATGACCAAGACACTCTCCACAAAGGGACAGCATCCTGTCTGGTGGACCCCAGCCATAGACAGATTGTATTACAAAAGATGGAAGCTACTGCAAGACAGAGCATAATTCCATAAAGGGAAGGCATGTCTGAGCAGCACTAGTAAGGGTCTACTTTCCATCATACAAACATCCATGGGCAACTTTGAGAGGGAAATCAAGAGGGACACTACAGATAACCAGAAGGCCTTCATCAGTTATGTTAGCAACCTGGTCAGAATCCATCCTCTATGCCCATAGTTAGTACACAACAACAAATATTTCACTGAAACCACAGATAGACAACATTGTGGCAGACAGGTTCAGTGCAGGTGTCACCCCACCCTCTCCCCCAAAATAAGACATAGTTATCCCAGCTGACTGTAACCTCCCTGTCATCACAGATGTCCAGGTGAGAGTCGCCCTCATGAAAGCAGAATACACAACATGACTGGGACCTGATGGTATCCCCAGTTGCATGCTACATAAACTCTGACAGGAGCTAAACACACATATAGAAGTGCTATGTAACACTAGCCTGACTACAGGATATGTACCTGTATATTGGCGCACAGCAGCAGTGGTTCCACTCCATGAAGGAGGCACCTCAACATACCAATGCAATACAACACAATACATTACATTACAATACAATACTATACAATATGCTACTGCCCCTGGGACTACAGCAGCATACTGTTCTGCTACCCTGACCATTGTGCACATGTGGTGTGATGGTACCTGCTGCTGTCACACAGTTACACAGGGTGACTCATATGGCATATTACCTATCTGACTAAAATTCAGCAGGGGTATGTGTGACATGTACTCATGGGGAGTCTTGCTTCTTAACACTGTGTGGTTTATTGCAGGGTATGTCTTATCTGTGGGTAGGAACTTTTACCTACACATGTGCTCTCTATTGCAGTGGCATAGACGACACACAGCAGTCATTTAGGTTGTGGATGGTGTGAGGTGTTACTATGGTTGTTGGACATCTGTCATGGGTGTGACTTACGTATGTAAATCCGGAAGTGGTAACCTCTATGTGGGTAGTATGTGTGTACTCTGTGGTGTTGTCAGTCACTGTGCATTGGTAATGTGTTTGAGTGCATTGTCACAGTGTTGTACATGTCACTGTGTCCTTCTCCATATCTGTAGCTGTCATGTGAGGTCCATACCATGGCATCCATTATGTGGTGTGGAGGGGTACACCGACCTACATGTCCATAGCTGACACACCATGTCTGCTGACACATACCATGTGCAGGTATTCCAGGAATAGTGTGCCACTGTGAATATCATTGGGGGCACTATTGTACACATTTATGACCCTGTTCACCCCTGACACATGCAGTGGTGGGCAGCCAATCACATATCTGGTGGTTACTGGTGTAGGTGATTTGAAATGGGGTATGGTACTCCGGTTTTGACACTGGTATTCACTCTATGCCTTTGTCACCAGGCACCTGTTGCAATACATCTGTACACATGTGCCTCACTCAGAATATATATACATCTCTCTCTCTCTCTTATATATATATATATATATATATATATATATATATGTATATAGATATATCTATATGTATATATATATATATATATATATATATATATATATATATATATATATATATATATGTCTGTATACATATACACACATATATATATATATATATATACTGATGTACATATATATTGCTATAGATATGGAGGGGGGGACACAGAAGGGGTGAGAGTGACAGAGGGGGGTGGGACAGGGGGTGTTGAGGTCATCATATACAGTCATACCTGTAGATAGTCAGATCAGTCTGTCTATGTATATGTATCTACATATATCTATATCTGTATGTGTGCATTACATATATATGTTTGTACATATTCTATCTATCTACATCTGTCTATGTATTCCTACATCTCTCTTTATGTATGTATACATATATGCATATTATATATATATATATATATATATATATATATATATATATATATATATACATACATATTTTGACATACATACGTATCCATATGATAGACAGGTATATCAACATGTTTGTCTACCATACTGTATACACACACTAACATACTGCTAAAGATACATAACTGTGAAACCTACTTTGTACATTGCACTACAACCTACAGTCAACCTACATTGATATGTGCACATAGATGCTCTCACATACAGATGTATGTACTGCCTTCACTGATAGTTGCTGTATGTCCCCTGCCCTTTACACATCTTCATATACATATGGATACAGACCAATGACACATATGGAGGGTTCACAGTATGTAGACCTTTATAGTATTACTTTACATTACCTGTGTTTGTCACAGCTGCTTGTGTTGCCGTCTGGTTTTCTGTCCTGCTGCTCCACTTGCCAGTTGTCAGCTTTCAGGTGGCTGTTGCTGAACAGTTTTGTTTGTGTCTGCTTAATTTCAATTTTCTCTGTCTCTGTCTCTCTCTCTGTCTGTCTCTCACGTCCTCCTCAGGGTGCAATGAAAGTATTGCATGCGTGGACTGGGAGTACAGCATACTTTTGTAGGTATCTGCATATGTCCATGTGATGGCCTCTGCACCAATTGTTAGCCAGCATTTGCTAATTGCATGCAGCCAGTTGTGTACTGATTGCAGTTCTCACTGTGATTTCAGAACAGTGCTATAAAAAGGTATGTGAGATAGGCGTAGCCCTTTCAGATTTTAAGGGCAGGGACCATGCTGGTATGCTGTGGACAATGTTCTGTGAGTGTAAAGGTTGGTATCTCTCTCATATTTCCAGCTGTGTTGTAGATTAACATTCCTCCATTCATTTCTCCAGTTTCCTGTACTAACTGTGTATGTACACTGACACCTACAACTACTCCTACTGTTAACGTGTGTGTGTGTGTGCTTTCCTTTCACTTTTGCTTGCACTTTGTTGCTAAGGCTTCAATATTTGCCCTTTACAGTCACTACTTGTATGCCTGCTAGGTGCCCTGACTGTAGTGTGCTGCTGTGGCTTTCCTATTTTCCATGTACATTCACACCTTGGAATGCTTGCTATATCTGCTAGGGTGTTACGCATGCAGTGTGGTCTGGCCATGGTGTGGGCCTTGACATCTATTAGGGTATTTGAGTATGCTGCTGAGCAGGCCCCAGGGACTCTCAGGTTCATCTGTTATCTGCCTCATGGAATGGTACATATCAGTGGGGTACACCCATTAAATTGTCTGGTAAGCTGCAGTTGTGACTGTGGGTTAGCATGAGCATATGTATTACTACACTTATTCTGCCATGCAAGTGATGAATACCTTCAGGACTCCATAGTTACCATTGCATGTGTTGTTACACCTTTCTGCCTACTGTTTGTACATTTCACATGGAGTCTGTGGGGTATCCCTGTAAGTCATTCACTGTTGCTATGTCTAGGCTCTTAACTATTCAAATATGGTGGTGTCAGACCTCTCATGTGTACAAATATTTGCAGGTTGTCCACATTTCCGCCTCATATTTTGGTCAATATCTCATGCACAGCTTTTTCTGGCAAATTACTCTGGGCTCAAGTCAGAATATAGTGACAAACATTCAAGTTTCAGACTTCATACCCTTCCAAACATCCCACAAAATGCAGACCCTGTTACTCTCTGAACTGTCTGCGTTTGTTGTAACATTATTTGTAATGTGTCCCTGGTTTTGGGCCTTTGCTCCACATATTTTATTACTTGGTCCGGATGTGTTCCTGTAAGAGGTTGTGGGGTATGGGCAGTTATTATCCTGCTGTGAGTATGTGTGTGGCTTGCAAGGTGCTACAGTGACATTATTACCTACTAGCTACCAACTAGCATGGCTGTTTCTGTTCACACACTACTATTATGGAAATCCACTAGTTTTGACAGTAATTCTAAATGACATGCTTTGTGTACTACACATCCTATATTCCCTTTACATTCATTCCTACTATTACATGATATATTTATTTTAGCACAATGTTCTTGTATAACAGTCATGGCTTAGTGGTAAATCATGCAGACTACTGTTTCCAAGGTCCTGGGTTCGGGACTGCCAGTGGGATTTTATTTTGTTTCTGAACTGACTACAGGACCTGTCAATCAAAGTGACTAAGGCACTTTTAAACAGTTGTAACCGGGTTACCGCTGGTTTGCGCAGAGCTCACGCATGCGCACTGGCGTTTAGCTCCACGCACACATGCGCACACCTGCTTACAACCGCTTAAACGTGCTTACTCTTGCGCACACCCGCACTATTTTCTTTGAAAGAAATGAAAATGGGGAGACAGGAAAGTGGTGAAAAAGGGGTCACAAAGAGGGTAAGACAGTAGGGAAACAAGCTTGGGTTTTGCAGGAGGGATGTAGGTAAGGCCCATAGCTGCCCATTTCTTCATCAGCAACAGCTGTGCATATGTTTGTAATTTGGTGTGACATTTGATACCTTCCACCTCTGAGAGAGGTGTAAGGACAACAATAATACTTGTACAGCCAATTGTAATTGATAGTTTCCATGTCTGGTAGACATATGTGCGGAATGGGCAGCTATGTATGGGGTGTAATTTTTTTGTGGGTACAGAGTGCCCTTTTTTTTTTTCAGGTGAGAGTGGTATTGTCAGGTGAAGGAAGTCGGTATAGCTGGGGAGGTAGGCTGGGTAGGTCAACAGACAAAACAAACAAGATGCATACAGGGGCGGTGTATGACACGTGTGGGGGGGGTTACACAATTGACGGGGACAGAGGTTTGGATATCCAGAGCCTATGAGCCCACAGATGGCAACAGTGGAACTGATATCCCCACCCATGGGCAGTTGCCACTGTTCCTTCACTGCCCAGGATGGGGCTGTGCTGGGGGCTGTGTAGGCTGGGCAACAGGCATGCCCGTAAGTTGTGCCACCTGTGCCTCAAGCTGGCGTAGGGGCTCGAGAACAGAGTCCCGGATCTCCCAACGCACCACAGTCCGGACGCTGTGGAGGGTGAGTGGTGGTTCTCCTCCGGCCATCCCCTGCAGCACTTCCACCCGCAGGTGGCACAGGCCCACCGGAGGAGGGTCCAGACTGGGCACTAGTGCCAGGTGCACTCGCCAGCTGAGGTGGGAGAGGTGGGTCCGCTGGAACCCGCCTTCCCTGTCGTTCTATGTTTTGCATTATGTCATGACAGTTTGGGTTAGTAACATACAATACCATTCGCAATTAGTTGTAATGGCATGCATTAGTATTCCCATTAACCAAACACCCAGATATTCACACCATTGAACAGCGAGCATAACACATGCATAATTTGAACAGCAATACACAGTCCAACAACATGCAGGGTTGATTGATGGCAACAGGCCATCAGGTTTGGATGTATGAACAGGGCAGATGCATCAACGGACATGCAAATATTTATGACCCATCAGGACAAATGTCCAGGGGTGTTAATTGTGATTGCACATACCATTTTCATGTGGAATGGATTATATGTGGTTATAGGGTGGGGTGAAGAAAATATTATTAACACCTTTGAATACCAATACATATGCTGTACATTTCTAATAGCTACAGATATATACACACTACTGTTCTAACTACAGTTTCCTATATGATAACTACTTCAATTTGGTGATAGGACTGTTACTGCTACATCAATATACATTTTATTGTTATTAATACACGTTCATATCTGGCTTTGTTCAGCTACATCATCCTGCTACATTTGCTTTATATAGCTATAGACAACTGTGGATGTTTGATATTTCAGACAATCATACTATCTGCATATTGCAGCCTGAGAGCAACATATCCAGATTTTGGGATACACATTCCAGCTGCAGCAACACTTTGGACACATTTCACAGTTTGGTTCTACTTGTCACATTCATTTTATTCAGTACTGACTGCAGTATACTTTATACAGGGGTTATTACTACTTTATTGGTGGATTCATAACTCTTTCTCACACCCTCTCACTTGTTTTCATTTTACTACTCAGGATGGTACTTACTTCTAGGCTTTATTGACATGTTTTACCTTTAGTTATTACAATCCTTTCCAGCAGTCTCACTTCTGTCGTGTTTCAGTATTTCAACAGGGATATATTTCACACATGTGAGTCGCTCATCTTCTGCAGCTGTACTTTTCAGCCTGCTGCAGGTTGTGCACTATGATATTATAGGTGAGGCATCTTTATTTCAGACTTTATTTCAGACATTTTCATTTTTCTGTTTGGATTTCAGACTGCAACACACTTTTGTAATCAAGCAATACTTGCAAACACTTTTACACTGTTACTTGCACATTTTATTACTTAGTGACTACACTGCACTCTTTTGCTAACTGTCATACTTTTACATTTCTTTACATTTACTGGGAGTGGATTACTGACCTGCCTGGTGGCGCAACCGCACCAGCCTATTGCCATAGGCTCTGCGGTTCGCAGAACGGACACCTGCAGCTGTAATATAACTGAAGTAATATTGGAATACACATCTCCATAATATCAGCTAATTTAATTTCTTACATACATAATTAAATGTAACTTAGTAGTTGGGCGTTGGGCATTTGCCGGGCCTCCTGGATCCAAAGGTTCAATTGGTCCTGCTTGCGTCTCTTCAGGTCCGCATGGTGGTGACGGACCTGCTCACCAGACCTTGGAATCCCTGTGGCACTGGTAAGATCATGAGTCAACCGGTCCCACGCCTCAGCCCTATATGCTCTCCACAGGACCTGGCCTTGCATGAGTTGGGCCTCATGATTGTGGACTAGGAGCCAGACCATGTATCTGGACTCCTCAACGCCCCACCTCTGTGCTCAAAAGCAACTACCCTCACCTACACCTGATATTCTGGCTGCAAGTCAGTTCTACAATCGTTTATGCTGTGTATCCCGCCTATGGGGCTTATATATGGTGTTTTTCCCGCACTTATCTGTGATTGGCCATTTTGGAATTGTATCCACTTCACAAAACCTGCTTTGTCATGCTCCACTTTCTATTCATTCCTATATATTTGCTATTACTGCATTTCTGAGTACAGCTGTTGTAGCTTAGTGGTTCAGTACCTTGACTATGGTGCATGGTATCCTGGGTTCAAACCTGGCCACTGCTTTTTATATTTTATGACTGTCTAGACAGGCTAGGGGGTGTGTCTGTGTAAAGGCAGTTTTGTTACAGCTTGCTCAACGTTGCCCGTCGGTTAGCTTGTTTCGCAAACTGGGTGCGCTGGCTTACGCCTCATTTGGCTGTCAGCACGCATAGTACGCTCAGCTCAGCTAGGGGCACACAGTTTCAGCATGTGAAACCACTGCTCACCTACGGGCACTCATTTTGCACCTGTTAAACCACTGCTCACCTACGGGCAGATGCACTCACCTTGTTAAACTGTAGCTCAGCTATAGGCACATCTGGCATTTTTTTATTGTTTTGTTACCTCACATTTCTCCAAAAGAAATGGACTAGTTCATTACATTTTACATAAAATGTGATTTTATATGTGTACATGTTTGTCAGGGACTTGTTTCGTGCTTATTTTTCTAAAAATAAAAGTTGGTGTTGTGGGGGATCGAACCATGAATGCCTGCTCTTCAGCTGACGTCTCTACCGCTACGCTATTGCTTCTTGGCTTACTTTGCATATTTAGTTCTTATATGCTTTCCCACTGACTGCTAACTGTAGCTGCGCTACGGGCATGCCCGCGCAAACGAGCGCACTCATGGGCAAACATCTTTACAATTTAAAAAAAATATATAACGTGTTCATTTATATATTTTCTGTTCCTAGTCTGTGGGGGCATGTGTTGTGTTGTGTTTCGTGGACTCTGTCGTGGGTGTTTACTTTTGGCACTTTTACTCTTCTGGGGGCGTGTCCGCTTGCAGGGCTCGGCCTACGGACACGCCCCCTACTGTCTTCCACGGACCGTGTTAGCCTTAAGTGTGATTCAGCATGCTCTCATGAATATGCTGAGCATGCTGACATCACTCCGTTTAACTACAGCCTCCGTGTAAGAGTTATAACTCTTACACGGAGGCTTCGTGAATCCTGCCCATGGTCTTTTCAGGCTTGCTAGTTGTTGCTGAAGCACCTACCGAGAGGAGAAAACGCTGAGAGAAGAAAAGGAGCCAATTTTGTGATTTTAAGTATTTTCTTCTGATTTTTTGTTAAATTTTACTGCTTTGCCACCTACTTTTTGGCATTTTCCGGCTTGCTAAAGTTTATATCTGTAACAGTACTTGGAACACATCTAGAGCCTGTTTACTGCATTTCCTGTGTTGCAGTTAATTTAAAATCGTTTTTTTCTCTAAAAACTTAATTTTACCTGATTTTGGCCTAGCACTCAAGTGTGGGGTCATTTATTGCACTGTTGTGATTATTTTGCTGCTTGTGTGTCTCTGCTACCTTTAAACTACAACAAAAGGAAAAAAACAAAAAATCTTGCTTTTTTCCCACTTTCTGAAAGCTAAGAAAGTTCAGTTACAGATTTGCTGTTCTGAACTGTTTGGAAGTTTCTAGAAGGCCAGTGCTTGCTTGGGCTAAAGGGAAGTCTCTGTGTTCACCAGTGGGAGTGGTTAACACTGAACAGCCTGCCTGTCCCTGGAGGAGTGGTTACTACCTAGAAGCTGTAGTTTTATTGGCCATTTTGGGTCAATTCTAAACTCCTTGATCTCGCTCTTAAAACCCTACAACTCTCATTTTGCATGGTTTTGCGCACTGAGCAGCGTCGGGCAGCGCCACCTAAACAGGTTTAAACTATTCCAGGCTCCACAAAGTCTGCTCTTCACTTTTTCCTTTAGAACTGTTCAAACTCTCAAAGTAATCACTCTATTCTCTTTCTAAAGCCCTGCACTTGCTCAGCTCTTATAAGGAAACACTAACTAACTAAAGCACTACACCCTTCTTGACTTCTCATAAGTATTAGACTCCCGATTGGTCCTTCCTGATCAAGTGAAAAATCAGTTCCCTTCTCTAATCTGATCAGTAAAAAAAACAGTTCCGTATACTAATCTGGTATGTCCAAGCGTCAGTTTCAAGGTTACTCTCTAGTCCAGCTGGTGAATCTGGGAATTTTGAGGCAATGTTACAATTGCCTTGTGTACACAGACAACCCTCTCCTCCTTCCAACAAACTCTAATACATGTGAGAGATGCAGTTACACAGCCAAACTGGAGGCAGAGCTCTCTCAACCCAAGACTGGCACAATCAGTCAGGAGGAAAAGGTAACCACCCACACCACAAATCCAGTCTCACACAGACCTATTGCATCTGCATCCCCAACACATAAACACACAAAAACATACTCGGAGGCTCTAAATAAAAATCTGCCTAAACAGCAAAGACCTCCTAAGCAGATATCCAAGCAACAGCCACCCCTCAACAATACCCACAAATCACATATCTCACAAAATCAGTGTGGCTCACAGTCACAGCCCGTAAGGCCAAACAACACACCAAATACACTTGTTATAGGGGACTCTATTGTCCGGCACACTGACGTCCCACTCACCAGACTGAACAAGAAGAAGGTCACTGTAAGCTGCCTGTCGGGTGCCAGGATCCGCCACATAACACAAGCATTCAGGTCACTCCAAAGCAAGTACAAGTATGACTCCATCATTGCCCATGCTGGTGTGAATGACCTGAGATGTACCTCCCTGGACTACATGAAAAGAGACATAGAGGAGCTCTCTGACCATGTAGCCCAGGCTGGTATGTCCCTGACCTTGAGTAGCATCTTGCCCTCACCAGGAATGATGCCACAGTATAAAGACAAAATGATCAATTTCAACAATTGGCTAAAGTATTGATGTCATTCAAAGGGGATCCAGTGTCTGTCAGCCTGGGATGACATGCTCAACAAGCCACATTGCTTCGCTAGGGACGGCTTGCACCTGTCACCCTTAGGCTTTCGTATACTAGCCAAGGCTCTTGCCACCCCCATAGTGCCTTTTTTAGGCAAGGCTCAAAGGACAAACCCACCTCCATAGACAACCCAAAGATAAAAAAAACTAAAGGTAATGCTACTCAATGCCAGAAGTCTAAACCTCAAGATGCACGCACTCGAGACTCTCCTCAGTATGGAGAAAACTGATGTCTGTGCAGTAACAGAAACCTGGTTCAAGGCTCCTGAGAGCACCCCAGCACTACCAGGTTATAACTCATACCATGCGTTTCGGCCCCAAAACTCGGACTGAAGCACAAAAGGAAGAGGAGTATCTATATTCATCAAAGATACCTACACCTCCAGGTTAGTGGCACTGCACGAAGCATCGAAAACCATCCATGTGCAACAAACAGCGGGCAAAACTGCTTTTCAGTTTGTAGCCTCTGCTACAGAACACCCTCCCTATTACAGGAACCCCACTTGGCATTCCTGAGAACACTGGAGAATATGAAGGCCTCTCCAAACACTATGTTATTGGGTGACTTCAACTACCCAAACATTGAGTGGGAAAACTACTCAAGCCCAAACACCCTCGCCCAATGGTTCCTTGAATTTATAAACTCTAACGCAATGGAACAACTGGTCATCACTCCCACAAGAGGGAACAACATATTGGACCTGGTCATCACCAACATGGGGACTCTATGTACCACACCAGAGGTAAACCCCTCATTGGTAAGATCAGACCATAAACAAATTTCCCTGGACATCCATATCCCGTCCCCACCCCCAGCCAAGGAAATCACTGTAAAGAATTTCTCCAAAGCCAACTTTGCACTTCTCAAGACTGAGATGGAATCCTTCAAAGCCCCTGGGCCAGAGGATAATACAGCCCAATCCGCAGAATCCTTTACAAATGCATTCTATGAGCACCTGCAGGAATGCATGGATCATGCTATCCCAAATAAAACCAAGACTCACTCCTCCAAAAACAGGAGACCGGTCTGGTGGACCCCGGCCATAAATACGCTATACAACAGAAGGAGGAAGCTACTACATGACAGAGCAAAATCCCAAAAAGGGAAGGCATCTCTGATCAGTATTAGCAAGAAACTTCAATCCCTCATAAAATCATCAAAGGCCAGTTTCGAAAGAAAAATTGCCCTAGACACTAAAGATAACCACAAGGCCTTCTTTAGTTATGTCAGAAACATGGGCGGAAACTCCCAAATATGCTCTGAATTGTTGCATAACGGTACAAAATATACCGAACCTACAGATGTAGCCAACATCCTGGCAGACAGATTCAGCACAAACTTCTCCCCCCTTCCCCCCAAAGGAGCAAACACTATCCCAACTGAATGTAACCTCCCTGACATCACAGATGCACAGGTGAAAGCTGCCCTCTCCAAGGCAAAAAACACAGCATCTATGGGACCGGACGGTATCCCAGGCTGTGTCTTACACGAGCTCCAAGAACTGAACCCTCACATTAAGTCACTGTTCAAACTTAGCCTTACTACAGGATATGTACCCAAAGAATGGCGTACAGCTACAGTGGTCCCACTCCACAAAGGTGGTGCCACAACAGACCCCGGAAACTATCACCCCATAAACCTGCCTAGTCTGGTCTGTAAAGCTATGGAGCGTATTATCATGGAACTCATAAACAAAGACATTGGGAGCCTCCAGACACTGGACCCCACCCAATTCGGCTTTGTTAAGGGCAGATCTTGCCTCTTAAACCTAGTTGATTTCTTTGAAACAGTTACCAAAGCCATAGATGAGGGCAAGGTAGTCCACACAGCCTACCTGGACCTCGCAAAAGCCTTTGACACAATACCCCACTCGGGCATCATCAATAAGCTTACCAGCTTAAATATCAACCCCTATATCACAAGATGGGTTGCAAACTGGCTCAGAGATAGAACCCACATGGTCAGAATCGCAGGTGCCATGTCCGAATCCAAACCAGTTACAAGTGGCATCCCACAGGGCTCAGTTCTGGGACCTCTCTTGTTCGGTATATACTTCTCTGAGGTTCAGGCTAACACGGGGGGATTATGGCTGACAAAGTTTGCAGATTACTGCAAACTGGGGGCCATAATTGAATCTACAGCTGATACAAGCATCCTCCAAAAGGGTTTCACAGAGACGGATGCTTGGTGCCAGAACCACAGCCTCAAGCTAAATGCTAAAAAGTGCATAGTCATCCCCTTTGGGAAAAACAAGTTGCCCACAAATTACCACATAGGTGGTAATCCATTAAGTATGGAAGAAGTAATTAGAAATTTGGGGACCAACGTAGATAGTAACCTCTCCTTTGATAATCACGTTGCCAAAGTGGTTAGAAAGACCTTCTATATAGCCCACCTTATCATGAAAGGGTTCGCATCTAGATCAAGAGAGGTCATCGTGCCCCTCTATTCGTCACTCATCAGGCCCATAATTGAATACAATGTCCCTTTTGGGATGTACCTTACCCGACACCTGCAGCAACTGGACAGACCCCAAAAGTACCTCACCAAGAGGATCATGGGCTACAAACACATTTCCTATGCAGCTCGACTAAAGAAACTTCAGCTCTACTCAGTTGCTTACTGCCTACTCAGAGGCAATCTATGCCTGACGTACAAAGCCATGTCAAACCCAGAATTAATGGACATGCTCCACCTCAAAAAAATCCAAGTCCCTTAGAGCTACACGCTCCAGGGACCTAAACCTCAGCACAAAAATAAATAGGACATGCTAGAGGGACAGATTCATTTCCCAGAGGCTCCCCTCACTCTGGAATAGAATCCCATTTCATGTTAGACATAGCCCCTCGCTGACCCTCTTCAAGCGAAATTTGGACGCGTGGATGGGAAATCGTAAATTCACCCCTGGGATCTCTCCTGTGTCCCTGCTAGACAGAGGCGCAGTCAACTAATCTTAAAAGGGTACCTTCTGTGACCTACTTTACAGAGGCACAGTAGGCTAATCTAATAGGGAGGCAGAAGCCAAATACACTCTGGCGAGGCTTATAAATGCCCTAGGGCAGATAGCCTAGTATCTACCTATGAAGCTATATATTACCTCAGTCCACTGTAACGTGGCATCCAGCTTGATACCTTCACATCTAGACTATTATTTAGGAAGTTACTGCACAAAACATCAAAATGAGTGCTTCCAAGGATAAAAGGTATACCTTAGCATTTAGGCAACTCCCTTTTCAAATGTCAGCACTCATAATCCCAAGGGAGGACAAAACACAACAGGGAAAATGCAGAAGACCAAATATCTAAAATTGCTGCTCTCCTTTAAATGTCCTCTACTTTGCAGGCGGGCAAACCTTCTGCACCCCTTTCCCCCATACTCACCGAATGTAGATATACTAGCTCTGGGATTGCCACACCTCAGACAAAAGGGGATATTTCAAAAAATGGTCATCTCAGGCTTAGTATATGTAAATTCATTTTTTCAGCCATTCAATCTCAGCATTTGTGGATTTGCTAAAGTGGATCCCATCACTTGAAATGGTTAACCAGTAAAGCACACCTCTCATCTGTCCAGATTTTCACAGAATGTCCAGGTTTTTGTCTCGTATTTTTAGTCTGTTCATCATAAAATCTATGGTTTTCTGACAAATCATTGGGGTGATTTGAGGACTGGTCACTAAATAATGATACTCATTTCCGTTTCAGACTTCATATCATTCAGAAAAATGTACTCTAAAGACATATACTGTTAGTCTAGCAACTTTTAAAGTTTATAAAAGCAATATTTAAAATCTGTACCTATTTTTGGGCTTTTGTCCCCCATTATGTCAGCTTTGTCCAGAATTCTTGCACTAAGAGGTTGACAGATATGCAGTGAGGCACTTAACAGATCTACCCAGTATATCACTGCTAAACTGAAAGCAGTATCCTTATTGGGCTTGGCCATTATTCAGAAAGGGTGTTTATCCAATATTTTAGTTGGCAACTAAATATTTTAAGATACCCCTTATAAAATGACTATAGTTTGATTTTTTTTCATAATAATCTAATACATACCTCCTGTGGTCCTTCTTAGATCCTAATCCCATCTTTTTATAATTCCTGTTACTAATTTTTTCATTCCTCTATAATTCTTGGTCTTATGAGCACAATATTAGAGGCCTGTTGCTGGCACATATCCATTTATAAATATTTGGTTCTGATTACTTTGCTGTAAATTTAATTTCCAATAATCCCTCCCTCTTTCCAAGTCCCTTGTTGTTATATTTATCACTCACTACATTTCTTACCACTGTCTTGTTCTGTTATCTTCTCCAAATCCTCATTTTTTCCACTTGCCTATATTATGTCTTATTCCAAATGAAGGAAAACATTCATAGATATCAATTCTTGTTGATTCTTTCCATTTTTTCTTAATTTTTTTTTATTTTATTCCCTTCTTGTCTATCTGGGTCTGCAACCAAAGTATAATCTCGCTGCTTTTTATTTGACTGATCTAATTGTATTTATCAGTTTTTCTCTACATTGCAGCCCTCCACCTTGCTGTATTTGTCATAAGATCAAGGACATGGCAACTCATTGTTTCTTCCAGTAGTAAACAAATAAATCAACATCAATAAGCAATTAAGATTTAGTTCCCCCAACACACACACACACACACACACACACACACACACACACACACACTCCATATAACAGTGCAAAGTGATTTTCTTATTACTGCGTCTGTTATTGGCAATTAGGGGCATAAGGCACAGCTCTACTTGCAGTCTAACAACTTTGGCATTTGAAGAATCTAAGAAAATTGCCCTGTTGTGTCCCTCTCGCTCATTTGTTCATTGCTAATGTCTTCTTCACTTTTATCTTAATGAAGTGCAACTTACAACAGAGAAAAATGACTTTTCAGCATTCTACTTTTAGTGTTACTCTGCCAGATGTAGTAAAAAGGACAGAAGAAATTAATCTAAGGTAGTAAAAACATGTCAATTGATGTTTCTTACAACATTTTATGTAACCTGGACTGTTTGCAAATACCACTTGTCTGACTATAATAAAACTCAAGTGTCTGTGAAAAAAGTTTTTACTTTCAAGCCAACCAAACTGATCAGTTAGCTAACAGAATATTTTATTTATAGGCTATTAGTGTATGCAAATGTAGTGGTACAGAGAATTTAAACTGCCTAGATTTTAAGGATATATATCCTATAATCTAATATCTCAGAATTATTTTGTTTTGCCTGACTTCTCAGTAAAATGTTGCCACTGAAACTTGGGATTAATGTTCCTGTTAATTAATATGTCTGTACTTCTATCTTACAAATCATGTTAAGTTCACTACTTTGCACTTCTTATAAAAATATGAAATACTTAATCAGCTTTGTTTGCAAACTTTTGTCTTTTTTAATGTTTTATTTGCTTTCAAACTTGACTCAGCTTTCTTCTATATTTACTATGCTAACAATCTCATTTGTGCTTTTTAATATCAAATAAGTAGACAAAATGTTATGCTTTAATTTGTCATATGCTGGTTTTGTTTAATGCTAATCTGCTCATATGTTTTTATATTTCCACAGCCCATGAACTTTTTCTTGCAAAAACATCTAAGATTTGCTTTGAAGTATTTCCCAGTTTGTACATGCACATATGTATGTAAGCCCATTTCTAAAATACTCTTCACTTTTTTGTTAATGCAGTTTGTGACAATATCAAGTAGCAATTCACCCATAAAACATAAATAAAGCAACAATCACTGAAATGAGTTTGTGGGGCAATTTTATTTTATTCAAAATTTGACTTTTCTTTCTTGGCCAGCTTTATATCTTTAGATGACCATCTTCAACATACTCAAAATTCTACTACAGTTTATTTATTTTTTATTTATTTTCTGTTTGTTGGCCAGGTAAGTGGGCTAATCTACTGAGCCTTTTCAGCTACAATGTGGGTCGTTTTCACATTTCTATTAAAAAATCTGATAATGTAGTCAATACATGCTTAAGTTTAATTTTTTTCCAAACAACATTAATTTTTTTTTTCTTTCATAGAATTTTAAAGAAATACAGTCTCATAAAGGAAATATTTTGCATTTATTTTATAACTCCATGTGAAAATGTTACTTTTCCAAAAACATACATAGGTTCCAAAAATCCAGGGGTCACATTGCTTAAAAAATTGCTACACACAATAAGTGGTGCCGGTAAATAGGAACTGAAACTGCTGCTACTTTAGTTGAAAATTTTCAAACTTGTATGCTATAGCTACAGATGACAGCAAGCATGGAAGATTCTATTATGTCACTTTCAGGAATCCTTTGCTAAACATATATATATTTTTTGCCTCTACATACACCTTATTCAAGACATCTGTATTTTCTGGGTTCATTATCTTTGCATATTAGTAAAATGTTAAATACTACTTATTAATAGCTGGACAATGAAATGCATCTATTAATGAAGATAAAGACAGAAAATCTAAGGCTAAATTTGTTACTACTACTATGTCCAAAGCAATTTTAGACATAATAGTGGTATTTAACTTACCTCTTCATTTAAATTTATTATACCCAGATAAATTATTTTTCCACACACGACCTTCTGTTTAGACCTGGCTTTCTATGATATCTTGTTCTCTTTCTCCTATATTTGTCTGCTAAATTTGCTGTACGAATTTCTCATAACATTCTGAGATTAATCTGTACATGGATTTTAGTAAATTAAACCTTTCATCACAACAGGATATAAATAGACCCTTAATGGCAAACTATTAGACTTTCCTAAGATACTTCAGTAAGTTACTAAGTGACAACATTTTTTTAATTAGGAATTTCTTTTTCTCAGGTTCATCTAGACATTCTTTGGGTCTCTCTTAAACCTGAACTCTGTGGTTACTTTCCAAGCTTCCTACCTTAATAAAGCGAGGAAACAAAAAAAAAAATGTTTTCTAAGCAAACCAATGCTACTTGAGAAAGGGCATATTACAAATAATAAGGCAGCTGCAGATAAGCAGTCTAGAGATGCATAGTTAGATTCAATATTGAGTGATACCAGCAATTATTCTGGAATGAAACCAGACTAACAGATAACTATTCTGAATGCGACACAAATGGTTTCAAAGTATTTAGCTACAATCACTCAAATTCAAATATTTCCCACAAACATTTCTTCACTTAAAAATCAAGATAAATTATTATTACTAAGTTCATCATGAAATTCATTTTCCAAGTCTTTATGATTTTATTACATACATAGTCAATTTATCCAATCAAAACTTTAAATTGGATTATTTTAGGTTTCCTTAGATTCTTCTCTCTAAGCATATCAATTTATGTACTCAAATAAAAGGGAAATACATCTTAGACAGTATCAAATGGCTAAAAGCTAAAAGATCAACTAACCAATGTGGTTTCAACTCAGAATTCTACAATGTTTTAGTAATAATTTAACCAAAATATTGTTAAAGCTGTTTATTCGTGTGCAATCAAAGGGAAACTCAGATCATTATTTTACTTTATTTTTATTTTAATCAATTAAAAATCTATTTTTATTCATAAGCGTCATGTGGACAATCTCAGCCCTAACAATTACTGTCACAAAGCATTTATTAATCAGAATTTCACACTTGTCACATGAGCATTCTATCTAATAGATTAAAAGCAGTCTTACTTCTCTTAACTTCCCCTGTCAGGCAGGACTTGCAAAATAAAAAGAAAATGCAGACTAGAATAAATACTCAGCTTATTTTAAAAGACCAATAGCCAGAACCTAAAATTGTCACTGTAAAAGCTTTTGATATTATTTTTTCTAGCAGGTGTAAGTAATTGTATATGGATTTTATATTCCAACTGTTCCACCCATTAACATTTCTCCACTACATAAATGATAAGCACGCCAGTTATGGAAGAGAGTGAAGCTGGACAGTCCACAAATATGTTGCACTGGATAACTCCAAATAAGTCAAAGTACATCCAAATAAAGCGTAGAGTTCTATAGTTCACACAAACATTTTATTGCAACGGACAAGCGCTTTCGCTAAACATAGCTTCTTCAGGTCACTTTAATAAATGCAAAAACAAAATTGCTCAATATATGGGCATGTCAATCAACCAATCTAAAAATCAATTACAAATTTAAAAGGGAAATGTAGAGCCAAAATATATATATATATATATATATGTTGGGTGGATCTAAAAACATGTAGCAGTGCATAAAAACATACCTTAGTTCAAAACCAAATTTGTAAAAAATGTATGTATAGAAAGAAATATATACAATATATCTATATATGTAGGAATGTATAAAACATTACGTAGAAATATTAAGTGATTTGAGATTTATCAGCATTATTATTCTTTATATATACTCTTTGAAATGTGATATGTTATATTATGACGGCGCACTTTTAATGATTCACCAAGTGTTTTGATAATTTTAGAAAATTTCCTTATAGCACATAGATAGATTTTTAGCATATTTCTTTTAACTTTTTCTTATTGTATTTTCTAATGTTTCATTTTGATTGCTAATCATCCATTGGTTTTATATGCTGATGGGTATGATGTACTAATGCGTTATTTATACATTCTTGTATACATTTCTTATACGTTTGGTTTTGAACTAAGGTATGCTTTATGCACTGCTATATGTTTATTTATATATATGTTTTTTGAAATGTGATAGATTATATCATGATTCACCAAGTGCTTTGATAATTCTAGGAAATTCCCCTGCAGCACATAGATAAGTTTTCTATCAAATGATATGTATTTTTTAATACATTTTTTAACTTTTCCTAGTATATTTTCTAGTATTTTAGCTTGTGTGATACTTATGCATTGTATCTATATACTGATGTGCATGATGTACTAATGTGATATTTATACATTCCTACATATATAGATATCTTGTATATATTTCTTTCTATACATACATTTTTTACAAATTTGGTTTTGAACTAAGGTATGTTTTTATGCACTGCTACATGTTTTTAGATCCACCCAACATATATATATATATTTTGGCTCTACATTTCCCTTTTAAATTTGTAATTGATTTTTAGATTGGTTGATTGACATGCCCATATATTGAGCAATTTTGTTTTTGCATTTATTAAAGTGACCTGAAGAAGCTATGTTTAGCGAAAGCGCTTGTCCGTTGCAATAAAATGTTTGTGTGAACTATAGAACTCTATGCTTTATTTGGATGTACTTTGACTTATTTGGAGTTATCCAGAGCAACATATTTGTGGACTGTCCAGCTTCACTCTCTTCCATAACTGGCGTGCTTATCATTTATCTACTTTTTTTGGAAGGAGCGTTTGCCTGCCAGGGAACTGCCTTTAACTTTTGATTTCTCCACTACAGTTTTAATTGGATTTAATTTTAATTTAATTAATTGAACTCTGGCTGTACCTGCAAATGGAATACTGTACTTGCTGTACGACCCAGTAAACAAACTTAACTCAAATAAATTAATTACAATGGAACACTCCAGTATTGTGTCTTATCTCTGTATCTTTCTATGATCTACACATTCACCTGTATTCTCCAAAGTAAAAAAAAAAATTCCCCTGAAATCAAAATCTTTAGGTTTATTTACTGCCGTTACTCCAAAGAGTACCATTGTACCACCTTAGAAAAAGTTTATTAGCTTTCAGTAATTGCCAGGGTCTCTCTTCTACTCAGTACTCTGAGCTGCAATTTACTGCAATTTACTGTCACAAGTAGTGTCCTCCCCATTCTCCAGCCACTCACTTCATAACATTGTATCCTTACAGTTGTGCAGACCCCCATTCACTTTAGCTAAATGCAAAAAGGCCTTCTCCAAAAATGCCCCTGCATTATGGAACTCCCTCTCTGAAAATGCTAGCCAGACAGTTGACATTTTAAGAAAACCCTGCATACCCATTTGTTAAATGAAAAAAAATACAGTGCTTCTGAGACACTGTTAATACTGCACAGATTTTGTATGCTTCCTGTTTTATGAGTCTTACACTGCTTTAACTAATTACAAAACTGCTTCAATTCCTTTATTGTTTTTGAGTTACAACACTGTTCACTGTCTTGGTCATTGCTCAGTCTTTATTTGCTTATTTATTTTTGTGTACACACCTATGCTTAATGTCTCTATAATTTGTTTTCTTTGCTGTAGTGCCTGTAATTGTTTTTGTCTTTATGGCCTGAGTCATGGCTAAAAATGTTTTTTTTTTTTTTTTTTACCAGCCCACTAACCTAGTTAACAACTAATTGAATAAATATTTTTTTTCTAATTTAATTTTTTTAATTTCTTTTTGCCATTTCTACTGATGATATTGACACTTAATTGTAATTCTCACAAGAATGAATTCCCCAAAAATCTGTTATTTGGACTTTTTGCCATTTTTCTACTTAGCATCTAAAGTTAAGATGATCTATTTTATTTCTACTGTGTAAGGACTATATATAACAACATAATTTTAATTTATCCAGCATGTAAAGCTGATACCAATATAAAATATTTTAATTGTTTCAATAAGATTCAAACCATTACAACAAAAGTTTGTTTGCTCTGTAAAATATCAACTACTACAATTAATATTTCTCCTAAAATTTTCTTTTTTATAAATTATTCTTTCCAAACATTCCAAAGCATTATTAAGTTAATGCACAAAAATATTCTGAAATTTATCTGGCACCCTAAATCAGTTAAAAACCTTATTATAAGCTATCTGATAGTTGGTCCAGAGGATTAAGGCTATGATCTGTTAATGATCTACTTTGCATGCTTCAAGGTTTGATTCCCTCAGTCTTTACCTTTTGTTTGACCTTCAGCAAATCACTTAACTAGTGCTTTGGGGAAGTTGGAAATTTCAGCTCATTAATAGTTTTCTAGGCTGCATCCTTAGTAACCTATGAACCCAGAACAATCAGGGAAGCCTTAATAGGCAAAATTCTTTCTGATACTTTTTATCTGTAGCACTTCCAAATTATTTCATATCGTACTTCTAATTAATTTATACCATCACATTTTCCAGGTCCATATATGATCTGGTCAAAATGCCTATTAAATGAATACAATAATCTTTATTTTATTGTCTTTTTATCACATAATGTACTTTGTAAGCTTCAGATATACAAGTTATGAACAGAGCTAATAAATGTTTCCATAACTTACTGTGAAAGTTAAGCTTCCTCATTTTACTCATTCAATAACCCCAAAATCTTAAATGGAGGTAACATGATAAGTCTGGTTATACCACCAACATAAGCATTACTTGGATCACATTTTAATAAGCCACACATCATTTAAGAATAAATACCTCTGAAACAAGATGCTTACACCTGTAAATTTTTACTTAAACTGGCATAGAGGCATAAACACTGACTATGTCCCCAGATGCAGAAAGGGCAAGGCACTGGACATGGGAATGAATAGCATTTTTCAGCTCATCAACCTTTGGGGACGGGGTAGTGAGGGTAGTTCACCCTAATGCCAAATCCAAACAGAAGTGTTAGAGATAGCTGGCAACCTATGAGTCAAGGCTATGTTACAGTGCCAGTAAGATGGATTAGGCTGACCATGTGTGCTGGTCATGCATGCGTACTTACACTGACACTGTAGCAGCTATGGAATGGGATAAGGTTGGATAGAGAGGGGGTTCTAAAGACTGTTAGAGCATCCCAGCCCTTAACATCTAACTCTTACCAGTGAGGCACAAGAATGGGCTGTTTATGCTTTCAACCATGGTGTGGAATGAAAGGTTCTCACTCTTGACCTGTAGAAGGCGTAAATGGTTCAGTGGAGTACTGAACAGGAACTACTGGGCAGATCATCCAGGAAGGAATTAATAATGAAACTCGCACACACATTTTTTTTTTTTTTTTTTACTCATCTCACTGGTCAAACTCTGATACAAATTTAAATGATGGCTGTACCTGGTCTAATATATGGAAGATTTCATTGCTTTATATTTCTTTAAAATCAGTTTTATTCCCAGCTGATGATCTTCTTTAATTCTTCTCTTACAGCTATTAAATGACATTTCCTCTACCTTTATTTTAGTCCCTCTTGCTCAGTTTGTAAAAATTAGTATGAGGACATCTTACATGTTTCTGGTTATGTTCACGTGCCCAAGAGCTGTGCTTTTCTATAAACAGAAAAAATAAGATATTCATCATGATAAATAACAACTACTCTTGGCAAGAAGCCATGTTAAGGGACAGTGTCAACATGCCAAATAATGATAATTTTTATTTTAATAGTTATACTTAATGCTTTAATAAAATTATGGATTACCTTGGACTGGACTGCCCTTCAAGAAATATCTCTCTCAAGATTCTCTATTTATGTGCCTAAGTACATGAAGGCATACATATTTTCATAGAAGTTCAGAAAAAAATTAAAATAATAATAGACAACTGTGGATACCAAGTTATTTTACTTTTGCCTCAACCAACATAGTGAAACCTGCTATGTTGCTGCTACATTCTTGAAAAAGTTGATAAAGATCTTGAACTGTTACCTGTTTTGGCATTATACAGAGCGTTACTATATATCAGTGGCCATTTTACTGTTATGGTTATAGCTACAGCAATAATCTTCATTGCATATGTTTGTGTTTCAAGAAAAAATCTATACCTAAATGTCCCTGTTTCTTAACAGAAGAAATACTGATAGCATTGCTCTCAATGCTTTTCTATCCTGCATTGATTTTTTGAGGGTTGGAGTTTACCTTGTTCACTAATTGAATTTCTCGCATAAGCCTGAACTTTCTGGGCTGGGAGATCTAAATTTGTTTGGGGGCTACATTTTGAAAGGTGATATACAGTTCCAAAAAGCTTAGCTATGCTTTCCATTTTCTATATGGTAGGTGCACTGCTTTATGACAAATCAAGTATAACAACAATCTTGAACTCCTACACATCTTAGTGCCAATAAGTAAATCTAGCTACTATATCATTTGTAGTTAAAGAGCCACCTTTGCCATATCCTATTATCCATGAAATCTTCCTAAACCAACTTTAGTCCTTAAAGATCTGTGTTCAGTCATTGAATAATAAATATGTAAAACCTCTGTTCAATGAATGCAAAACAATGAATGCTGAATTCAGCGAATGTTGAGTCATCGAATATTTTACCCAGAGAAAAGAGACAGTGGACCAACATACATAACGAAATACACACTGCAGTATATCAAATGCACCCAGGTGGGGGGAGCTATGCCACCACACCCCCTACGTATATATACATATATATATATATATATATATATATATATATATATATATATATAGCTCCACTTTATAATCTTAAAATACTGAAATCTCGAATGTCAGTATCTTGAGACCATAAAGTCAAATTTGCAAAATAGCAAAAGTGCATAATCACGAATCCGAATATCTCGAATTCGCGGTTATGGCTTTACGCTATGTTACGTGCAGTGTTTTGTGTGGATGGTGTCCACTGTAGTGTGTGGATTTAGGTGGAATTTAAGGTGAGTGTTCTGTAAGGGTTTTGGGTTGGAGTTTGAGTGTATGTGAGTGTGTTTGTAAGTCATACGTGTGGGTTAGGGTAGGTAGGTCAAAGTATGAGTGTGTAAGTGTTGGATGTGGTGGTGTGATGTGTGTGTGTGTGTGTGAGGGAGGGAGGGAGGGACTGTAGAATGACTGTCTTTTTCTGTTTGTGCGATCTCGGAGTTAGTATATATAAGTGGGGGGGGGGCTCAGCCCCCCACGCTTATTTGTAGTGTAGGTTTGTGGATGTGTGGTGTTATGTTTTTGTGTGTTTTTTTTTCTGCAGTGTGGGTATTGTGGTGTATGTGTGGTGTGGTGTATGCTGTGTGTTCGAGATTTGAAGTTTTGTGGTTTTGGGCTGTCAGTGTTTTGTGGATTTGACTTTATGGTCTCAAGATACTGATATTCGAGATTATAACACTGGAATCATATGTGTATATATATATATATATATATATATATATATATATATATATATATATATATATGTGTGTGTGTGTGTGTGTGTATATGTATATATATATATATATATATATATATATATATATGTGTGTGTGTGTATGTGTGTGTGTGTGTGTGTGTGTATATGTGTGTATATATATATATATATATATATATATATATATATATATATGTGTGTGTGTGTGTGTGTGTGTGTGTGTGTGTGTGTGTGTGTGTATATATATATATATATATATTTACATTTATATTTATATATATATATATATATATATATATAAATATATATATATATATATACACATATGACAACTCTGAGATCACACTACAATGGGGAAAAGGGCAAATTTCCTAAAGCTTGCCAATCAACTCAATTCCCTGGGTAAAACATGAATTCCTTGGGATATTTCAATTATGCATTCATGCCTACCATGGTAAACGTACATCACAACAACAAATATTCACAGCAAATTACCTGGACTAGGTAGTGCCCTCTCCCACTGGCTCAAATCTCCTCAAACCCATCCTATCTAATGTTGTATCTATCTGCTCCACACCTAAAATCTCCCCATCTTTGGTCAAAATCAGACCAGCAAGCCATCATATTGTCAGTGAGAAACCAGCACAAGACTATATCCACCAATCCTACTGTATACAGAGATTTTCCTAAGACAAATCTCCTGTCACTGCTAGATAACCTAATGAAATTTAAAGGCTCTTGCCCAAGAGTGGACAACGCAACCGAAGCACTGCTTTCATATAATTTTACTCCACCTAAATTCTTACGCTGAGGCAACTGTTCCCCATCTGTTACAAATACGGCAAATTCAAAAATAATTTACTATGTTGGAATCCCACTACTGACATACTCTACAATAAAAGAAAAAACTTTTCGGACTAAAAGTAAACTCAATTACTTTTTATTACAATTACAATTTTCTATGGGTAATCTCAAAGTAGTCTGCAGAGAACCCAGGAGGAAGATCAAATCCAGCAACTTCAAGTACAAACTGAGTATTGCCACTTTATCCAAGGAGGGTTATGAAATCTTACTTAATTATGTTTGGAAACTATGAAGTAATGAGTTGTTTGTTGACAAATTTAGTACCAAATTCATACTAGTCACCCTTCTGCTTATTCCAATTTCTGACCTTTCCCTACTATCCCCATTATTATTTTGTAGGACCAAGTCTTAAATGTTCTCTCCAAAACCAAAAGTACTGACTCCATGGGGGCCCGCAACATAGAATTCTGCTCCTGCTCAGCACTAAGCACAGCCTTGTTGATCTCTCTTCACTGAATATGTGCTGAGACAGACAGTAGCTATGGTGGTGTTCCTATACAATAATTTCTGAACCAGCATTAATGGGAGCTACAGCCCTATTAACCTTACCAATGTTAACTGTAGCTTAACGGAAGACATTATGAACGACTTCATAAATAACATTATAGGCAGCCTACAATCCCCTCAATCCCACCCAAACTGGATTTTTTGTTAAGGACAATTCTTTGCTACTGTCTGGTGCCCTCACACTCTCCTCCTGTTGTTACAAACTCCTGCATGGATACACCCCTGCTTGGCCTTTAAGGTAATAAAGGACCCTATCTTGCATGACCTATGACATATCCAGAAAATGGATAATATTAATAAATACCTAAATCTACATCAAAATAATAACAGAGCAAGTTGGTGGGATAGACATCATTCAACAAGGAACCTACCTATCCATTGCTTTGGAAACCTTTTCAAAATAAAATCTACCAGGCTGAGTAATACGCCTTTCCAAAGCTTTGTATTTGAGGCTGATCAGACGAATGGTCTGTGGAAGGTCCTTGTTTATGTAAGGGCACAACTGTACCTGTTCTCTGTTTGCTTGGTACAAAACCTGTATGGAGACTGAGCTTGAACAGTGTTGTTAGGAGTGTGATTAAATTGTTGTTAAATTGTGTTGCATGCTATTTAAGATGCATCCAGGGATATTGCCAGGACTCACTGATGCAATATTTTTGGCTTTTGATAGTACTTTTAGGACTTGACCTTTTGTGATAGCTGAAGGTGAGTCATTTGCAGTATCTTGAAGGACGGATGTAGGGGAGAGAGGGGTAAAGTTAGAGCTAAATTTATTGGCCAGTAGGTTCATTATATCTTCAGCCTCAGTGTAGATAATATCACTTGCAATCAGCATGGTGCATTGCTGTGTTGTGCTTTTGAGATTATATGGTTACCACCAAGCACTCAGCCACTTTAAAACAGCACAGTTCTAGCTATGTCAATTCACTTAAGAGCCGGTCTCCTGGAAGTAACGCAAGTCCCTGTGGGCTGGTGTTTTACACAGGCTGAGTACTTTGTGGTGACCATTCATTCTTTGAGGTCCAGCCATTGCACAAGCTTTTTTGTTTCTTTTTTTTTTGGGGGGGGGGGGGATTCTTGGTCTTCTGAGATTACAAACATAACTTAAACAATGTCTTGTAATGGTCTTTGGCTTGGGTAGCTATTTCAGCCTCAAACTTCGCTTTGGTGGATTTTATTACACTGTTAAGTTGTTTGTTTATTTCAGTGATGTGGGTTCTAACATTTTGGCCATTGCTCTTCTTATTTTTGGTCAAAATTCTTTTATTTTTATTATTAAGCTTACTGATATTATGATTCAGACATGGGGGCTTGTTTCTGGGGTTTGCCCTGCACTTGCTCCTATAAAGTACGGCTGCATCTATGTAGCTACTTACATGCTGGTGTAGTGTGGTGTTGTTCCTTTCTGTGTATTTAGTTGAGTTAACTAGGTTTGGTTGAGATACGAAGCTTGCCAATGTATCACTAGTAGTAGGTAGTTTATCTTAAAGACATTTCTAAAGGTTTACTATTGAAATGTCAGACAGCATTCACACGAATTGGGAATGATCAAAAGGCTTATTTCCAGTTCACGGAAGGTTGAACCAAAAATGGTCAGCTCCACAACAGCGAATGCTAGTGTGCATTCAATGTTGTGAGGTTGACATTCTATCTGGAGATTGCGGTACAGTGTAGATTGGGAAATGTACCCATTTCCTCACTGTAGTGTGATCTTGGAGTTTGTATATATATAGATAGCAGGGGGTATGGGGTGCAGGTGGGTTTGCTGGCCTGCAAAATGTCACTTGGGAGTGACTGGAAGGCAAGGTACTCTGGGTTTATGTCGAGTTTGTCGAATGGGATGGGTTGACATTACTGGTTTCATTATTGTTGCCTATCCGATGTTTTTATTTTCAGTATTTTTTTTCAGTGATGTGATCACTCAACAGCATCCATTTCGGGATTTCAATAGTAAACCTTTTAAAGGTACATTTGATGGAAAGGATCTCTGGTTTCAGTTTTATTTCAAAGGAGACTGCTTTATGGTCAGACCGAACAAGTGAGGAAGATATGCAAGGGATTGTGCACGATACATCCATATTAGGGAGAACAGTATCCAAGATGTTAAGCCCACCCTACCCTAAGTAATTGTTCCAGGGCATTTGTATTGATAAACTCCAGGAATCTCTGTGCACTAGTGGTGGTGTAGGTTACAACAGTGTATAGGTGTATATTTTAGATCACCTAGGAAAATGGTATGGAATTTAATACAGAGTGATTCTAGTTCCTGTAAATAGGCACTGTGACCTTCTTTTGTCACAGAAGGAATTCTATAGTGATCTAATATATGGTACAGGACCTTTCTGATAGTTATTTGGAAAGGAAGAAGCTCTAGTGCATGATGCTGCTTTAATGGCCTTGATGTGAGTCTCTTCTGGATGAAGATTAAGATGCCTCCACTTTTTTTCCCTCCTACACAGTAGCTAGTCTAAATGTGATATAGGCCTGTACAACTGGAGTCCTCGCTGCTATTTTAAACCATGTCTCAGCCACTACATAGACATCAATGTTCTCCAGGGTGTAGGGCATGGAGTTTCTTGTTCAGGCTCCTGGCATTGATCACTAGCACTGTCTTATTTTCTTTTGCTTATTTCATCATGTTGGTAGGTTTATCAGGTTGGCATTGCCTAAAAAGGGCACTATGGGGGTGGACAATGTCTTTGACATTAATAGAAACCCTAGAGGGAACAGATGCAGGCCATCCCTGGCAAAGCAGTGTGGTCGGTCAATCACATCCTCCCCGGCTGACAAATATTGGACCCCTTTTGAATGACACCAAAAGCTAAGCCAATTATTGAAGTCAATTATTTTTTGCTCATATGGTGGCATCCTCCTTGGAGACGGTAGAACGCTGCTAAATACTTGGCTAATGCCTGCCTTGGACACAGTCTCAAAGCTGTATCATGCCTCTTCATATAGTCCAGGGAGGCATACCTGAAGTCAGTGACACTCCGCATGAACTGTGATAGAGTCATACTGCTACTTGTTCAAGAACTTGAGTGTGTGTGTGATCTGATAGATCTTGGCACCAGACACACAACTAAACAGAACTCTTTCTCTGCTCAGCCTGGTAAAAGACACATCTGTATATCTTAAAATGGAGTCATCTATAGAAAAAATGTTTGGTTGGATCGATGGCTGCCTTACAGGATCAGTATCTGTGACTTTGGGAATCTCTGTGCTATATGAGGAAGTATCACATATGAATATAATGCTGCTGCAGTGTGTTAAACCCAGATCTGGAGTATCACATATGAATACAGTGCTGCTGCTGCAGTGTGTTAAACCCAGATCACTAGTATCACAGTGCTGATGCTGCAGTGTGTTAACCCAGACCAGCAGTATCACATATGAATACAGCACTGCTTTCACAGTGTGTTAAACCCAAATCTACAGTATCACATATGAGTAAAGACTTGCTGCTACAGTGTGTTGAACCCAAACCAGTTGTACCACATATGAATACAGCACTGCTGCTGCAGTGTGTTAAACCCAGATCACTAGTCTCACATATGAATACAGTGCTACTACTGCAGTGTGAAACCCAGATCACTAGTATCACATATGAATATGGCGCTGCTGCAGTGTGTTAAACCCAGGTTACTAGTATCACATATGAATTCAGTGCTAGTGCTGCTACTGCTGCAGTGTGTTAAACCTAGATCACTAGTATCACATATAAAAACAGAGCTGCTGCTGCAGTGCGTTAAACACAGACCACTAGTATCACTTAAAAATAAAGAGCTGCTGCTGCAGTGTGTTAAACCCAGATCACTAGTCTCACATATGAATACAGCGCTGCTGCTGCAGTGTGTTAAACCCAGATCACTAATATCATATATGAATACAGTGCTGCTGCTGCTGCAGTGTATTAAACCCAGATCACTAGTCTCACATATGAATACAGCTCTGCTGCAGCTGCAGTGCATTAAACCCAGACCACTAGTATCACATATGAATTCCAAGCTGTTGCAGTTTGTTAAACCCAAATCACTAGTATCACATATGAATACAGAGCTGTTGCTGCAGTGTGTTAAACCCAGCTCACTAATATCACACATAAATACAGCTCTGCTGCTGCAGCATGTTAAACACAGATCACTAGTATCACATATAAATACAGTGCTGTTGCAGCAGTGTGTTAAACTCAGACCAGCAGTATCACATATGAATACAGCACTGCTGCAGCAGTGTGTTAAACCCAGATCACTAGTATCACATATGAATACAGACCTGCTGCAGCAGTGTGTTAAACCCAGATCAATAGTATCATATATGAATACAAGGCTGCTACTGCAGTGTGTTAAACCCAGAACACTAGTATCATATATGAATACAGCTCTGCTCCAGCATGTAAAACCCAGATCTACAGTATCACATATGAATACAGAGCTGGTGCAGTGTGTTAAACCCTGATCACTAGTATCACATATGAATACAGTGCTGCTGCTGCAGTGTATTAAACCCAGATCACTAGTCTCACATATGAATAAAGTGCTGCTGCTGCAGCATGTTAAACCCAGATCACTAATATCACATATGAATGCAGCTCTGCTGCAATGTGTTAAACCGAGATCTACAGTATCATATATGATTATACAGCTGCTGCTGCAGTGCGTTAAACCCAGATCACTAGTATCACATATGAATACAGTGCTGCTGCAGCATGTTAAACCCAGATCACTAACATCACATATGAATACAGCACTGCTGCTGCTGCTGCAGTGTGTTAAACCCAGATCTACAGTATCACTTATGATTATAGAGCTGCTGCTGCTGCAGTGTGTTAAACAAAGACCAGTCATACCACATAGGAATACAGCACTGCTGCTGCAGTGTGTTAGAACCAGATTACTAATATCACATATGAATACATCTCTGCATCTAGAGTGCGTTAAACTCACACAAGCAGTATCATATATAAATACAGCAATGCTGCAGCAGTGTGTCAAACCCAGATCACCAGTACCACATATGAATACAGACCTGCTGCAGCAGTGTGTTAAGCCCAGATCAGTAGATCACATATGAATACAGAGTTGCTACTGCAGTGTGTTAAACCCAGATCACTAGTATCATAAATGAATACAGCGCTGCTGCAGTGTATTAAACCCAGAGCACTAGTCTCACATATGAATACAGTGCTGCTGCAGTGTATTAAACCCAGATCACTAGTCTCACATATGAATACAGTGCTGCTGCTGCAGCATGTTAAACCCAGATCACTAATATCACATATGAATACAGCTCTGCTGCAGTTGCAGTGCGTTAATCCCAGACCACTAGCATCACATATGAATACAGAGCTGCTGCTGCTGCTGCTGCAGTTTGTTAACCCAAATCACTAGTATCACATATGAATACAGAGCTGTTGCTGTAGTGTGTTAAACCCAGCTCACTAATATCACACATAAATATAGCACTGCTGCTGCAGCATGTTAAACTCAGATCACTAGTATCACATATAAATACAGTGCTGCTGCAGCAGTATGTTAAACTCAGACCAGCAGTATCACATATGAATACAGCACTGCTGCAGCTGTATGTTAAACCCAGATCAACAGTATCATATATGAATACAGCTCTGCTGCAGCATGTAAAACCCAGATCTACAGTATCACATATGAATATAGAGCTGCTGCAGTGTGTTAAACCCTGATCACTAGTATCACATATGAATACAGCGTTACGACTGCAGTGTTAAACCCAGGTCACTAGTATCACATATAAATATGGCATTGCTGCAGTGTGTTAAACCCAGATCTCTAGTATCACATATGAATACAGAGCTGCTGATGCAGTGCGTAAAATCTAGACCACTAGTATCACATATGAATACACAGCTGCTGCTGCAGTGCATTAAACCCATACCACTAGTATCGCATATGAATGTAGAGCTGCTGCTGCAGAGCATTAATCCCAGACCACTAGTATCACATATGAATACAGAGCTGCTGCTGCAGTTTGCTAAACACAAATCACTAGTATCACATATAAATATAGAGCTGCTGCTGCAGTGTGTTAAACCCAGATCACTAATATCACATACAAATACAGCTCTGCTGCTGCAGTGTGTTAAACTCAAATCACTAGTACATATAAATACAGTGCTGCTGCAGTGCATTAAACTCAGACCAGCAGTATCACATATGAATACAGCCCTGCTGCAGCAGTGTGTTAAACCCAGATCACCAGTATCACATATGAACACAGACCTGCTGCAGCAGTGTGAGAAACCCAGATCACCAGTATCACATATGAACACAGACCTGCTGCAGCAGTGTGAGAAACTCAGATCACTAGTATCATATATGAATACAGCTCTGCTGCAGCATGCTAAACCCAGATCTACAGTATCATATATGAATATAGAGCTGCCGCAGTGTGTTAAACCCAGATCACTAGTATCACATATGAATACAGCATTCCTACTGCAGTTTTAAACCCAGATCAATAGTATCACATATGAATACAGTGCTGCTGCTGCTGCAATGCGTTAAGCCCAGATCACTAGTATCACATATGAATACAGAGCTGCTGCTGCAGTGCATTAAACCCAGACCACTAGTATCATATATGAATACAGAGCTGCTGCTGCAGTGCATTAAACCCAGATCACTAATATCACACATGAATAAAGCTCTGCTTCTGCAGCGTGTTAAACTCAGATCACTAGTATCACATATAAATACAGTGTTGCTGCTGCAGTGTGTCAAACTCAGAGCAGCGGTATCAGATATGAATACAGTGCTGCTTTGGCAGTGTGTTAAACTTAGATCACTAGTATCACATATGAATACAGCACTGTAGCTGTAGTGTGTTAAATCCAGATCACTATTATCACATATAAATACAGAGCTGTTGCTGCAGTGCGTTAAACCCAGATCAACTGCATCATATATGAATACAGAGCTCCTGCTGCAGTGCATAACCCAGATCACTACTATCACATATGTATACAGAGCTGCTACTGCTGCAGTGTTAAACCCAAATCACTAGTTTCACACATGAATACAAAGCTGCGGCTGCAGTATGTTAAACCCAGATCAATAATATCATATATGAATACAGCTCTGCTGCTGCAGTGTGTTACACTCAGATCACTAGTATGACATATAAATAAAGCTCTGCTGCTGCAGTGCATTAAACCCAGACCAGCAGTATCATATATGAATACAGCACTGCTTTGGCAGTGTGTTAAACCCAGATCACTAGTATCACATATGAATACCGAGCTGTTGCTGCAGTGTGTTAAACCCAGATCACTAGTATCATATGTGAATACAGAGCTGCTGTCACAGTGTGTGAAACCTGGATCACTTGTATCACATACGAATACAGTGCTGCTGCAGTGTGTTAAACCCAGATTGTGAGTATCACATATGAATACAGCGCTGCTGCTGCTGCAGTGTGTTAAACCCAGATTGTGAGTTTCATATATGAATACAGCGCTGCTTTGGCTGTGTGTTAATTCCAGATCACTAGAATCAAATATGAATACAGCACTGCTGCTGCTGCAGTGTGTTTAACCCAGATCTACAGTATCACATATGAATACAGACCTGCTGCTGTAGTGTGTTAAATCCAGATCACTAGTATCACATATGAATACAGTACTGCTGCTACAGTGTGTTAAACCCAGATCGATAGTACCACATATGAATACAAAGCTGCTGCTGCAGTGTGTTAAACCCAGATCACTTATACCACATATGAATACAGTGCTGCCACTGCAGTGTGTTAGACCCAGATTTTATTTTGTATTACATTTGTTGACCGGGAGTGTCCGGCTGAGCTATTATCCTTTTTCAGTGGAGGCCCAGGGAGAAAAGCTCCAAAGATATGGAATGCAATAAAAATAGCAATGCAGATTCATTTCAGTAAAAATAGCAACAGAGAATTTTGGTAGTTAAAATATGTAAGCTACATATACATACGAGTATATTGTCGACAGATAAAACAGTACTATAAACAAAAAGGAGAATTTTAAAAAACTAGAATAAGTTTTATGTTTTTCTTTAAAAAGAGAGGTGAGTAAATATAAGGTTTTGTATGCAGAGTAGCAGACACTTAAAAGGTTACATAAGAATTTCAGGGAGCACAGTACAGAAGACGCTTTGGAGGTTGCATAGGAAGGATAGGATGAAGTAGTTAATGGTAAGATTTAGTAAGTTAGTTTGATTGTACTATAAAGTAGGTAATAATCAGGGAGGGTGAGTACAATGGCAGGACCAGTGTTTTTTTAAAGTGGTCTTTGGTTGCTAGTTTAAATTGTTTGGGGCGAGGCAGGGACCTTATTTCTAGTGGGGGTTTGTTGCATGCAATAGAGGGGTGATAGCTATACAAGTTGCACCCCGTGTTCGGTTTGGATTTATGGATTTTTAGTAGATCTTGGGTTGAGCTTCAGGGAAGTCTCATAGGGGAGTGGTAAGAAATGAGAGAAAATAGACTTGGGCAGAAATCAGGCTGATATAGGATGGAGTGTATGATTTGGAGTTGAGATTGTAGGAACAGGTGAGGTAGTTCAGGCCAGTTCAGGTATTTTAGAGAGAGACAGTGGTGAGATTTATATGTTTGTTGAGCTGTAAATCTAGCTATTTTGTGGTAGGTTTATTCTAATTCGGTAAGTAGGGAGGAGTTCAGATTTATGAGTATTTGGGAACAATAGATCCAAACAACAGAAAAGTCCAACAACAGACACTAATATCTCATATGAATACAGCTCTGCTGCTGCAATGTGTTAAACCCAGATCTGTAGTATCACATATGAATATAGAGCTGCAGCTGCAGTGTCTTAAACCCAGATCACTAGTATCACATATGAATGCAGCGTTACTGCTGCAGTGTTAAATGCAGATCATTAGTATCACATATGAATGCAGCGCTACTACTGCAGTGTGTTAAACTCAGATCACTAATATCACATAAGAATACAGCACTGCTGCAGCATGTTAAACCCAGATCACTAATATCACATATGAAAATGGCGCTGCTGCTGCAGTGTGTTAAACCCAGATCACTAATATCACATATGAATACAGTGCTGCTGCTGCAGTGTGTTAAACCCAGATCATTAGTATCACATATGAATACAGCGCTGTTCCTGCAGTGTGTTAACCCTAGACCAGCAGTATCATATATGAATACAATGGTGCTTTGGCAGTGTGTTAATCCCCGATCACTAGTATCACATATGAATACAGCATTGCTGCTGTAGTGTGTTAAACCCAGATCTACAGTATTACATATGAATACAGACCTGCGGCTCAAGTGTGCTCAACACAGTTCACTAGTATCACACATGAATACAGCACTGCTGCTGCAGTGTGTTAAACCCAGTCACTAGTACCACATAAGAATACAGAGCTGCTGCTGCTGCTGCAGTGTGTTAACCCCAGATCACTAATATCACATATGAATACAGAGTTGCTGTTGCAGTGTGTTAAACCCATATAATTCATACCACATATGAATACAGTGCTGCTGCTGCAGTGTGTTAGACCCAGATTTTATTTTGTTTTACATTTCTTGACCAGGAGTGTCTATCTGAGCTATTGCCCTTTTTCAGCGGAAGCCCAGGGAGAAAAGCTCCAAAGATACAGCATACAATAAAAATAGCAATACAGATACATTTCAATAAAAATAGCAATAGAGAATTTTGGTAGTTAAAATGCAGATAAAACAGTACTATAAACAAAAAGGAGAATGTTAAAAAGTAGAATAAGTTGTATGTTTTGGTTTAAAAAGAGAGTTGAGTAAATATAAGGTTTTGTATGCAGAGTAGCAGACACTTCAAATATTACATAAGAGTTTTAGGGCACAGAGTATAGAAGGAGTTTTGGAGGTTGCATAGGAAGCATAGGATGTAGTAGTTAATGGTAAGTTTTAGTAAGTTACTTTGACTGTACTTTAAAGGAAGGTAATAATCAGGGAGCATAGGATGAAGTAGTTAACGGTAAGTTAGTTTGACTGTATTATAAAGTAAGTAATAATCAGGGAAGGTGAGTACAATGGCAGGACCAGTGTTTTTTAAAGTGGTATTTCATTGCTAGTTTAAATTGTTTGGGGTGAGTTAGGGACCTTATTTCCATGCAACAGAGGGATGGTAGATATATAAGTTGCACCCTGTGTTGGGTTTGGATTTATGGATTTTTAGTGGGTCTTGGGTTGAGCTTCGGATAAGTCAGATAGGGGAGTAGTGAGAAATGAGAGAAGATAGACTTGGGCAGAAATCAGGCTGATAAAGGATGAAGTGTATGATTTGGAGTTGACATTGTAGGAACAGGTGAGGTACTTCGGACCAGTTCAGGTATTGTAGGAAGAGACAGTGGTGAGATTTATATGTTTGTTGAGCTGTAAATCTAGCTATTTTGTTGTAGGTTTGTTCTAATTTGGAAGTAGGGAGGAGTTCAGATTTGTGAGTATTTGGGAACAAGAGATCCAAACAGAAAAAGTCCAACAACAGATCACTAATATCACATATAAATACAGCTCTGCTGCTGCAGTGTTAAACCCAGATCACTAGTATCACATATGAATACAGTGCAGCTGCTGCAGTGTATTAAACCCAGATAACTAGTATCACATATGAATACAGTGCTGCTGCTGCTGCAGTGCGTTAAACCCAGATCACTAGTAACACATATGAATATAGAGCTGCTGCTGCTGCAGTGTGTTAAACCCAGATCACTAGCAACACACATGAATATAGAGCTGCTGCTGCAGTGTGTTAAATCCAGATCACTAGTAACACATATGAATATAGAGCTGCTGCTGCAGTGTGTTAAACCCAGACCAACAGTATCACATATGAAAACAGCTCTGCTGCTGCAGCGTGTTAAACTCAAATCACTAGTTGTTGTTGTTTGTCTTTTGGGCTTTTCCCGGTTAGGGGTCGCCACAGTGGAACTCCAGTCCGCTAATGATTGGCAGTAGATTTTCACGAACTCCGAGGTGCCAGCTCAACGTCCAACCTTCAACAAAGGCACTCCCATTTATGCATGTCTTTCAAATGCCACCCAACCATGGGGAGGACATGGAGACTCCACAGAGAAGGCACTCCCCGCACTCCAGCCGAGAATCGAATGGGAGAACCTCTTGCTGTGAGGCAACAATGCTACCACTGCACCACCGCGGCATAAAAACTCAAATTACTAGTATTACATATAAATACAGTTTTGCTGCTGTAGTGTGTTACACTGAGACCAGCAGTATCAGATATGAATACAGCGCTGCTTTGGCAGTGTGTTAAACCCAGATCACTAGTATCACATATGAATACAGCACTGTTGCTGCAGGGTGTTAAACCCAGATCACTAGTATCACATATGAATACAGCACTGTTGCTGCAGTGTGTTAAACCCAGATCACTAGTATCATATATTAATACAGAGCTGCTACTGCAGTGTGTTAAACCCAGATTACTATTATTAAATATGAATACAGCTCTGCTGCAGCATGTTAAACCCAGATCTACAGTATCACATATGAATAGAGCTGCTGCCGTGTGTTAAACCCAGATCACTAGTATCACATAAGAATACAGCATTACTACTGCAGTGTTAAACCCAGATCACTAGTATCACATATGAATACAGAGCTTTTGCTGCAGTTTGTTAAACCCAAGTCACTAGCATCACATATGAATACAGTGCTGCTGCAGTGTGTTAAACCCAGATCACTAATATCACACATGAATACAACTATGCTGCTGCAGTGGGTTAAACTCAGATTATTAGTATCGCATATAAATACAGTGTTGCTGCTGCAGTGTGTTAAACTCAGACTAGCAGTATCAGATATGAATACAGCACTGCTGCTGCAGTGTGTTAAACCCAGATCACTAGTATCACATATGAATACAGAGCTGCTTGCTGCAGTGCGTTAAACTCAGATCACTAATATCACATATCAATACAGAGCTACTGCTGCAGTGCATTAAACCCAGATCTCTAATATCACATATGTATACAGAGCTGCTGCTGCAGTGTGTTAAACTCAGACCATCAGTATCAGATATGAATACACAGCTGCTGCTGCAGTGTGTTAAGCCAAGACCAGCAGTATCATATATGAATACAGCACTGCTTTGGCAGTGTGTTAAACCCAGATCACTAGTATCACATATGAATACAGCACTGCTGCTGCAGTGTGTTAAACCCAGGTCACTAGTACCACATATGAAAACAGAGCTGCTGCTGCAGTGTGTTAAACCCAGACCACTAGTATCATATATGAATACACAGCTGCTGCAGCATGTTAAACCCAGATCTACAGTATCACATGTGAATATAGAGCTGCTGCAGTGTGTTAAACCCAGATCACTAGTATCACATATGAATACAGCGTTACTACTGCAGTGCGTTAAACCCAGATCACTAGTATCACATATGAATACAGAGCTGCTGCTGCTGCAGTGCATTAAACCCAGACCACTAATATCACATATGAATGCAGAGCTGCTGCTGCAGTTTGTTAAACTCAAATCACTAGTATCACATATGAATGCAGAGCTGCTGCTGCAATGTGTTAAACCCAGATAACTAATATCACACACATAAATACAGCTCTGCTGCTGCAGCGTGTTAAACTCAGATCACTAGTATCACATATGAATACAGAGCTGCTGCTGCAGTGTGTTAAACTCAGACCAGTAATATCAGATATGAATACAGTGCTGCTTTGGCAGTGTGTTAAACCCAGATCACTAGTATCACATATGAATACAGAGCGGCTGCTGCAGTGTGTTAAATACATATCACTAGTATCATATATGAATACAGAGCTGCTGCAGTGTGTTAAAACCCAGATCTACAGTATCACATATGAATATTGAGCTGCTGCTTCAGTGTCAAAAACCCAGATCACTAGTATCACATATGAATATAGAGCTGCTGCTGCTGCTGCAGTGTCTTCAATCAATATCACTAGTATCACATATGTATACAGCGTAACTGCTGCAGTGTTATACCCAGATCACTAATATCACGTATGAATACAGCACTGCTGTTACTGCTGCTGCAGTGTGTTAAACCCAGATCATTAGTATCACATATGAATACAGCGCTACTGCTGCAGTGTTAAACCCAGACCAGCAGTATCATATATGAATACAGCACTGCTTTGGCAGTATGTTAAACCAAGATCACTAGTACATGTGAATACAGCACTGCTGCTGCAATGTGTCAAACCCAGATAAACAAAAAGGAGAATGTTAAAAAAGTAGGATAAGTTGTATGTTTTGCTTTAAAAACAGAGTTGAGTAAATATAAGGTTTTGTATGCAGAGTAGGAGACACTTAAAATATTACATAAGAATTTCAGGGAGCAGAGTATAGAAGAAGCTTTGGGGGTTGCATAGGAAGCATAGGATGTAGTAGTTAATGGTAAGTTTTAGTAAGTTAGTTTGACTGTACTTTAAAGGTAGGTAATAATCAGGTAGCATAGGATGAAGCAGTTAATGGTAAGTTTTAGTAAGTTAGTTTGATTGTTCTATAAAGTAGGTAATAATCAGGGAGGGTGAGTGCAATGTCAGGACCAGTGTTTTTTTAAAGTGGTCTTTGGTTGCTAGTTTAAATTGTTTGGGGTGAGTCAGGGACCTTATTTCTAGTGGGAGATTGTTTCATGTAATAGAGGGGTGGTAGCTATACAAGTTGGACCCTGTGTTGGGTTTGGATTTATGGATTTTTAGTAGGTCATGGGTTGAGCTTCAGAGAAGTCTGGTAAGGGAGTAGTGAGAAATTAGAGAAGATAGACTTTGGCAGAAATCAGGCTGATAAAGGATGAAGTGTATGATTTGGAGTTGAGATTGTAGGAACAGGTGAGTTAGTTTGGGCCAGTTCAGGTATTTTAGGGAGAGACAGTGGTGAGTTTTATATGTTTGTTGAGCTGTAAATCTAGCTATTTTGTGGTAGGTTTATTCTAATTTGGTAAGTAGGGAGGAGTTCAGATTTGTGAGTATTTGGGAACAATAGGTCCAAACAACAGAAAAGGTCCAACAACAGACATTAGTATCACATATGAATACAGAGCTGCTGCTGCTGCAGTGTGTTAAACCAAGATCACTAGTATCACATATGAATACAGAGCTGCTGCCCTAGTGTGTTAAATAAAGATCACTCGTATCATATATAAATACAGTGCTACTGCTGCAATCTGTTAATCCCAGATCTACAGTATCGCATATGAATACAGTGCTGCTGCTGCAGTGTGTTAAACCCAGATTTTATTTTGTTTTACATTTGCTGACTGGGAGTGTCTATCTGAGCTATTGCCCTTTTTCAGTGGAGGCCCAGGGAGAAAAGCTCCAAAGATATACAATGCAATAAAAATAGCAATACAGATACATTTCAATAAAAATAGCATTAGAGAATTTTGGTAGTTAAAATAGGAAGCTACATATACATACATGTATATTGTTGACAGATGAAACAGTACTATAAACAAAAAGGAGAATGTTAAAAAGTAGGATAAGTTGTATGTTTTGGTTTAAAAAGAGAGTTGAGTAAATATAAGGTTTTGTATGCAGAGTAGCAGACACTTCAAATATTACATAAGAGTTTTAGGGCGCAGAGTATAGAAGGAGTTTTGGAGGTTGCATAGGAAGCATAGGATGTAGTAGTTAATGGTAAGTTTTAGTAAGTTACTTTGACTGTACTTTAAAGGTAGGTAATAATCAGGGAGCATAGGATGAAGTAGTTAACGGTAAGTTAGTTTGAGTGTATTATAAAGTAAGTAATAATCAGGGAGGGTGAGTACAATGGCAGGACCAGTGTTTTTTAAAGTGGTCTTTGGTTGCTAGTTTAAATTGTTTGGGGTGAGACAAGGACCTTATTTTTAGTGGGAGTTTGTTCCATGCAATAAAAGGATGGTAGCTATATACATCACACCCTGCATTGGGTTTGCATTTATGGATTTTTAGTAGGTCTTGGGTTGAGCTTCAGATATGTCTGGTAGGGGAGTAGTGAGAAATGAAAGAAGATAGACTTGGGCAGAAATCAGGCTGATAAAAGTTGGAGTGTATGATTTGGAGTTGACATTGAAGGAACAGGTGAGATACTTCGGGCCATTTCAGGTATTTTAGGGAGAGACAGTGGTGAGATTTATATGTTTGTTGAGCTGTAAATCTAGCTATTTTGTGGTAGGTTTATTCTAATTTGGAAGTAGGGAGGAGTTCAGATTTGTGAGTATTTGGGAACAAGAGGTCCAAACAACAGAAAAGGTTCAACAACAGTTCACTAATAACACATATGAATACAGCCCTGCAGCTGCAGTGTGTTAAACCCAGATCACTAGTATCACATATGAATACAGAGCTGCTGCTTCAATGCATTAAACCCAGACCACTAGTATCATATATGAATACAGAGCTGCTGTTGCAGTGTGTTAAATATAGATCACTAGTATCACATATGAATACAGAGCTGCTGCTGTAGTGTGTTAAACCCAGATCACTAATATCACATATGAATACAAAGCTGCTGCTGCTGCAGTGTGTTAAACCCAGATCACTAGTATCACATATGAATACAGTGCTGCTGCTGCAGTGCGTTAAACCCAGACCAGTAGTATCACATATGAATGCAGAGCTGCTGCTGCAGTTTGTTAAACCCAGATCACTAGGATCACATATAAATACATTGTTGCTGCTGCAGTGTGTTAAACTCAGACCAGCTGCATCAGATATGAATACAGCGCTGCTTTGGCAGTGTGTTAAACCCAGATCACTAGTACCACATACGATTACAGCACTGCTGCTGCAGTGTGTTAAACCCAGACCACTAGTACCACAAATGAATACAGAGCTGCTGCTGCAGGACGTTAAACCTAGATCACTAGTATCACTTATGAATACAGAGGTCCTGCTGCAGTGCATTAAACCCAGATCACTTGTATCACATATGTATACAGAGCTGCTGCTGCAGTCTGTTAAACCCATATCACTAGTATCACATATGAATACAGAGCTGTTGTTGCAGTGTGTTAAACCCAGATCACTCATACCACATATGAATAAAGTCCTGCTGCTGCAGTGTGTTAGACCTAGATTTTATTTTATTTAAAATTTTTGACCAGGAGTGTCCGGCTGAGCTATTGCCCTTTTTCAGCGGAGGCCCAGACAGAAAAGCTACAAAGATATAGAATGCAATAAAAATAGCAATACAGATACATTTCAGTAAAAATAGCAATATTGAATTTTGGTAGTTAAAATACGTAAGCTACATATACATATATGTATATTGTTGACAGATAAAACAGTACTATAAATAAAAGGGAGAATGTTAAAAAAGTAGAATAAATTGTATGTTTCGCTTTAAAAAGAGAGTTGAGTAATTATAAAGTTTCATAGTCAAAGTAGCAGGCACTTAAAAGGTTACATAAGGATTTCAGGGAGCAGAATATAGAAGCAGATTTGGAGGTTGCATAGGAAGCATAGGATGTAGTAGTTAATGGTAAGTTTTAGTAAGTTAGTTTGACTGTGCTATAAGGTGGGTAATAATCAGGGAGTGTGAGTATAATGGCAGGACCAGTGTTTTTTTAAAGTGGTCTTTGGTTGCTAGTTTAAATTGTTAGGGGTGAGTCAGGGTCTTTATTTCTAGTGGGAGTTTGTTCCATGCAATAGAGGGATGGTATCTATATAAGTTGCCCCCTGTGTTGGGTTTGGATTTATGGATTTTTAGTACATCTTGGGTTGAGCTTCGGAGAAGTCTGGTAGGGAGGTAGTGAGAAATGAGAGAAGATAGACTTGGGCAGAAATCAGGCTGATATGGGATGGAGTGTATGATTTGGAGATGAGATTGCAGGAACATGTGAGGTAGTTCGGGCCATTTCAGGTATTTTATAGAGAGACAGTGGTGGGATTTATATGTTTGTTGAGCTGTAAATCTAGCTATTTTTTGGTAGGTTTATTATAATTTGGTATTTAGGGAGGAGTTCAGATTTGTGAGTATTTGGAAACAATAGGTCCAAACAGCAGAAAAGGTCCTACAACGAACACTAATATCACACATGAATACAGCTCTGCTGCTGCAGCATGTTAAACCCAGATCACTAGTATCACATATGAATACAGTTCTGCTGCTGCAGTGTTAAACCCAGATCACTAGTATCATATATGAATGCAGAGCTGCTGCTGCTGCAGTGTGTTAAACCCAGACCAGTCATACCACATATGAATACAGCACTGTTGCTGCAATGTATTAGACCCAGGTCTACTGTATCACGTATGAATATAGAGCTGCTGCCCCAGTGTGTTAAATACAGATCATTAGTATCACATATGAATACAGCGCTGCTGCTGCAGTGCGTTAAACCCAGATCATCATCTCATATGAATACAGAGCTGCTGCTGCAGTGTGTTAAACGCAGATCATTAGTATCATATATGAATACAGCGCTGTTGCAGCATGTTAAACCCAGATCTACAGTATCACATATGAATATAGAGCTGCTGCTGCAGTGTTAAACTCAGATCATTAGTATCACATATGAATACAGCACCGCTACTGTAGTGCGTTAAATGCAGATCTACAGTATCACATATGAATACAGTTCTGCTGCTGCAGTGCATTAAACCCAGATCACTAGTATCACATATGAATATAGAGCTGCTGCTTCAGTGCGTTAAACCCATACCACTAGCATCACATATGAATACAGAGCTGCTGTTGCAGTGTGTTAAACCCAGATCACTAATATCACATATGAATACAGAGCTGCTGCTGCAGTGTGTTTAACCCAGATCACTAATATCACATAAGAATACAGCTCTGCTGCTGCAGCGGGTTAAACTCAGATCACCAGTATCACATATAAATACATTGTTGCTGCTGCAGTGTGTTAAACTCAGACCAGCAGTATCACATATGAATACAGCATTGCTTTGGCAGTGTGTTAAACCCAGATCACTAGTATTATATATGAATACAGCACTGCTGCTGCAATGTGTTAAACCCAGATCACTAGTACCACAAATGAATACAGAGCTGCTGCTGCAGGATGTTAAACCTAGATCACTAGTATTGCATATGAATACAGAGGTCCTGCTGCAGTGCATTAAACCCAGATCACTTGTATCACAGATGTATACAGAGCTGCTGCTGCAGTGTGTTAAACCCAGATCACTAGTATCGCATATGAATACAGAGCTGTTGTTGCAGTGTGTTAAAACCCAGATTACTCATACCACATATGAATAAAGTCCTGCTGCTGCAGTGTGTTAGACCCGGATTTTATTTTACATTTTTGACCGGGAGTGTCCGGCTGAGCTATTGCCCTTTATCAGCGGAGGCCCAGAGAGAAAAGCTACAAAGATATAGAATGCAATAAAAATAGCAATACAGATACATTTTAGTAAAAATAGCAATAGAGAATGTTGGTAGTTAAACTATGTAAGCTACACATACATATACGCATATTGCTGACAGATAAAACAGTACTATCAACAAAAGGGAGAATGTAAAAAAAGTAGAATAAGTTGTATGTTTTGCTTTAAAAAGAGAGTTTAGTAAATATAAGGTTATGTAAGCAGAGTAGCAAAAGGTTACATAAGAATTTCAGGGAGCAGAATATAGAAGCAGATTTGGAGGTTGCATAGGAAGCATAGGATGTAGTAGTTAATGGTAAGTTTTAGTAAGTTAGTTTGACTGTGCTATAAGGTAGGTAATAATCAGGGAGTGTGAGTATAATGGCAGGACCAGTGTTTTTTAAAGTGGTCTCTGGTTGCTAGTTTAAATTGTTTGGGTTGAGTCAGTGTCCTTATTTCTAGAGGGAGTTTGTTCAATGCAATAGAGGGATGGTAGCTATATAAGTTGCACCCTGTGTTGGGTTTGGATTTATGGATTTTTAGTACATCTTGGGTTGAGCTTCGGAGAAGTCTGGTAGGGAAGTAGTGAGAAATGAGAGAAGATAGACTTGGGCAGAAGTCAGGTTGATATAGGATGGTGTGTGTGATTTGGAGATGAGATTGTAGGAACAGATGAGGTAGTTTGGGCCAGTTCAGGTATTTTATAGAGAGACAGTGGTGAGATTTATATGTTTGTTGAGCTGTAAATCTAGCTATTTTTGGTAGGTTTATTCTAATTTGGTATTTAGGGAGGAGTTCAGATTTGTGAGTATTTGGGAACAATAGGTCCAAACAGAAAAGGTCCAACAACAGACACTAATATCACATATGAATACAGTTCTGCTGCTGCAGTGTGTTAAACCCAGATCACTAGTATCACATATGAATACAGAGCTGCTGCAGTGTGTTAAACCCAGACCAGTCGTACCATATATGAATACAGCACTGCTGCTGCAGTGTGTTAGACCCAGGTCTACAGTATCACATATGAATATAGAGATGCTGCCCCAGTGTGTTAAATACAGATCACTAGTATCATATATGAATACAGCGCTGCTGCTGCAGTGTGTTAAACCCAGATCTACAGTATCACATATGAATATAGAGCTGCTCCTGCAGCGTGTTAACCCCAGATCTACAGTATCACATATGAATATAGAGCTGCTGCTGCAGTGTCTTAAACACAGATCACTAGTATCACATATGAATACAGTGCTGCTGCTACAGTGTGTTAAACCCAGATCACTAATATCACATATGAATACAGCGCTGCTGCTGCAGTGTGTTAAACCTAGCTCACTAGTATCATACATGAATACAGCGCTGCTGCAACGTGTTAAACGCAGATCTACAGTATCACATATGAATATAGAGCTGCTGCTGCAGTGTGTTAAACCCAGATCACTAGCATCACATATGAATACAGCGTTACTACTGCAGTGTTAAACCCAGATCACTAGTATCACATACGAGTACAGCTTTGCTGCTGCAGTGCATTAAACCCAGATCACTAGTATCCTGGAAACTACTGCCCCATCAGCCTGACAAGCCTGGTCTGCAAGCCCATGGAACGTATCATCTTGGAGCTTATAAACAAAGACATAGGTAACCTCCACACCCTGGACCCCACTCAGTTTGGGTTTGTAAAATGTAGATCATGTCTACTAAACCTGATTGACTTCTTTGAAACAGTCACTAGAGCCGTAGACGAGGGCAAGGTAGGGCACACAGCCTATCTTGACCTCGCCAATGGTTTTGATACCATCCCCCACTCTGGAATAATAGAAAAACTCACTAAACTCGGCATAAATCCCTATGTCCCAAGATGCGTGGCCAACTGGCTCACTGACAGAACCTACACAATAAAAGTAGCCGACTCCAAGTCTGACTTCAGACCAGTGACGAGTAGAGTACCACAGAGTTCAGTCCTCGGTCCTCTCCTGTTCGGCATCTACTTCTCTGAAATGCAGGCCAACACAGAAGGTCTTTTGCTAACAAAGTTCGCAGATGACTGCAAACTGGGATCCATAATAGAATCGCCTAATGATGGAGATATTCTACAAAAGGGCCTCTCAGAGACAGATGCTTGGTGTCAAAGTCATGGCCTCAAGCACAATGCCAAGAAGTGCATTGTCGTCCCCTTTGGGAAAAACTCAGTACCCATGAACTACCACATAGGCAGTAGCTCACTAAACACAAAGTGTGATATGAGACCACGGGACACAGGTGGACAGTAGTCTCTCCTTTGATAACCACATTGCCACAGTAGTCAGAAAATCCTTCTATGTGGCACACCTTATCACAATAGTGTTCTCCTCTAGAAAAAAGGTTGTCATTGTTCCTCACTACTCATCACTCATCAGACCCATTATAGAGTACAATGCCACGTGTGGCATGTATGTCACAAGACACATACACAATTGGAAAGGCCACAGAAATATCTCACTAAGAGGATTACTGGCTTCAAACAGATGCCATACACAGACCGTCCCAAAAAACTCCAGCTCTGCTCCATTGCATATCGCCTACTCAGAGGTGATTTCTGCCTAACATACAAAGCTATGTCAAACCCAGAGCTGTTGGACATGCTACACTTAAAGAAATCCAAATCTCTCTGAACCACACACTCCAGGGACCTAAACCTTGTCACCACAATAAAAAGAACATGATGGAGGGATAGATTCCTGTCCCAGATACTTCCCATACTCTGGAACAAACTACCCATTCATGTCAAGCAAAGCTCCACATTGGCCCTCTAAGAAAAACCTTGATGACTGGATGGGAAATAGAACATTCACCCCGGGGATCATGTCTGCAGAACTGCTTGACAGGGGCAGAGGAAAATTGTTTTCTTGGGTGGTGAAAGCCAGGGAACCTTTTTGTCTAGGCTTATACAGGCCCCAGGGCTGATAGCCCAATACCTACCTATGAACATATGAATATAGCGCTGCTGCTGCAGTGCATTAAACCCAGATCACTAGTATCACATATGAATACAGAGCTGCTGCTGCAGTGAGGGACAGCAAGGATGCATTTTGTTGCTGATAATATGTCCTGAAATGAATGCTGCTTACATTCACCTGAACATTGGCTAATATTTTCTCACAGCATGGTTGATGTCCATTTTAAGTTCTATGGCTAAAATGTGGGAATGAACAATAATCATCCACTGGCAGTTTACAAGACTTCTCCCTGACTTGTGATAGTGCTGTTTGTAATAGGTAATCTTTAAGTAAACATCTGTCTGCAGTTTTGAGTTTCGCATGTTTACCTGGTTTTTCTTCATGAGCTGCTGAACTGCTTGCAAGTTGTTTCCATTCTCTTGTGGTTTTGCAAGTGGAAGTCTCTCTTGAACCCAAAGCTGCAAATTACAAAAATTACAGATTATTGAGACGTCAAATGAAAAAGACATACCATCTAAATGTTATAAATAATAAATTAGCAATGCTCGGTGGAAAGAATACACTATCCGTTTTTCAAAACTTAGTATCTGCTATATGAAACAATCATATGGAGACATGGGTCTAAGCTCAGTTTCTTAGTGTTTCTAATCTAAACTTTCAAATTTGCAAAATTGTTATAGATGTGACTTTTTATAACAGACTAATAATGTCTCTTAAAACATAAATCCACACCTACAAGCAAACCTATTCTAATTGATCAATAATTATTTTGTCACTGAGACTACAACCAAGATGCACAACTTTCAGAATGAGTTCAGTATGTCATGACTTTAGGTTAAATATTTGTTACATGTGGAATTCAGTGTCAGAATACCCTTGCCAATGTCAAATCCCCCTGTTTACTCTTACAAAATATATTTAGTGACTAAAATGGTGGTGACAAATAACTCATTTTTATCTATAATATTAGTCCCTTTCCAACCAAGTTCAAGACTCCTAAACATCAACAAAGCATGACACTGAAAAGGCAGACAATTCTGACTGCAATTCAATTATAATTGAAGAATTGCCTGTGGATGATTTGTACTGCTAATCACTTTAAGTGCCATGACATGAGCATTTCTGTAGTATTGCTCTTCTGAATGAGATACAAACCAGCTGCACTTGGTAAGGCTTCTCTATCTGGTGGTATAAACATACAAAGCAGCTGCACTTTATAAGGCTTCTCACTGTTTAAATTGAAACTCCAGTTCTGCTAAACATTACATCATCTTTTACACCTTCCTGGTGTTTCCAGGCCGACAGAAACTGCATTTACATTCTCTTACACTTAGAGCAATAAAGGACATTCCACATGTAAATTCTGTCATTAACCTTAGCCTTAAAACAATAGGCAGGAAGCCTTCATCTAGCCAGACTGGAGTAGACTTGTAAAACACGCAAAGGCAGTGATGAAGTAATTTTAATTTCAAAGGACCAACAAGAAATGCTTGACATAGCTTTCTTTACAGCAGATGGCAATGTTGCCACACTGTTTAAGTTCAACATTTATATTTCCAAATGATAGAATTATATGCACAATTCTATCTGGATAGGCTGGCAGCCTTCACCCTTCTCTACCAGTCTTCACATAAACATACAAACCAGCTGCACTTTGTAAGGCTTCTCTCTCTGGTGGTATAAACATACAATCCAGCTGCACTTTATAAGGCTTCTCTCTCTGGTGTTGTAAACATATAAACCAGCTGCACTTTGTAAGACTTCTCCCTCTCGTGATGTAAATATACAAACTAGTTGCACTTTGTAAGGCTTCTCTTTCTGGTGATGTAAACATACAAACCAGATGCATTTTGTAAGGCTTACCTCTCTGGTGGTATAAACATACAAACCAGCTACACTTTGTAAGGCTCATCTCTCTGGTGGTGTAAATATACAAACCAGGTGCACTTTGTAAGGCTTCTCTCTCTGGTAGTGTAAACACACAAACCAGCTGCACTTTGTAAGGCTCATCTCTCTGGTGGTGTAATAATTTCATCCAGCTGATTTGGTCACATTGATTACTATCAATGGGACACCCAAACTCCATGTAAAGATCAGAAAAGGAGCTTTATGGTGACAACAGTGACAATATTATCTGATATCTTTGTTAACAATACTTCATTCAGGTTTCCAAAGATACAACAGAAACATCAAGGGTAGAATACATACAACATAGTTTGCATGTGTGCCTCTGTTTCTGCTTCATACCACTGTACATTTCAGATATAGTGTTACAGCTTGGGCAGACTATACATGGTGAAAACTGTCAGTCTGAAATCTCATATATAGTTCACTTAAAGTGTTAAGGTTCAAATACAGTTCAGGGTCAAAAAGTGAGTTTCTTCTTGAAAGCAGCAAATGTTTCTTAACAGAAAAACATTTAATTACAAAGAGAAAAACAAACAAACACATGAAATACTCTCACTTAAGTGTCCAGCAAATCACTTCTTCCCCAGAAGCAGAGACCCTCACAAACTAAATCTTATGTCTGCAAGGCCAAGCTACCCACCCTGCAAGTCTGTCTGCCACAAATGCAGCCTCCAGCCCTTCTATCTTAATGTTTGATTTTTTTATTCTATACTGATGTTCTTCATGTTTCACTGTTGCAGTCATTACATTTGGGTAATCTGCTGGCAGGTTGCCCTCAGTCGGCCTGATTAACAAAGTCTTGGGTCCTGTGTCGGTTGCTGTCCCTTCTTCCATGACATCAGGTCGTCAGGGGTATAAAACATGCAGTCAACACCATTACATCAGTCTTTCTTGCTGCGCGGTGCCTGAAGCAGAAGCAGTTTGCAAGTGCCGGTCGTCCGACTCCTGAAATTTTCGTTTTCGAGTTTCAGATCCGAAGTCTTCAACTAAAAAGCTAAGTACCCCGTTAGGGAAACTTTATCTTGCTCCTTACCGATGTCAGTAAAAGTTAATAACTGCATTACTTGTGGGAAGCAAATGCCTCATAAGGATTTCCATTTGTACTGTATTCCTTGCCTAGGCCCTGACCACGACGTACCTTGCTGTCAGTTCTGTGCTCTATTTAATCAATGCACCATCAAACGTCGGTACATTTTTGCTTCTAAATATTTTGGCTCACGCTTTAATTATCCAGAAATGTCGGTTAGCAATCCGACTACCGGAATTCCTAAAAAATGCAAAGGAAAGGACAGAGACAGGCCGTTGAGGTCCAAAACTGCCAACGACACTTCTCCTAAGCCAGTCGCCAGTTCGCCGGTACTCAGTGAGGCGCTTTCACAGCCCCTGATACCCGCTACTTCTGATTTGCAGGCCTCTTCTGAGACCCATTCGGAGTTCGGTATGCTGCAAGATGCTTCAGTTATGGAACCCACGGATGTCTCTATCTTGGATGGGTCCAGAGCCGCTGTGCAGGCACGGGCTTCTGAGGGTGTTTTCAGGTCTACAGATTTGTATATTAGACCAATGCCATCTTCAAAACTAAGGCCAAAATCCCGACCTATGCCTAAAAAAACAATGCCTAGGCCACATGTGCAGGCCCCTATGCCTAAAAAACAAATGATCAAAATGGCTGAAGATTTAATTACATTGATCAGGGGTAGCCAACCCCCTCCTTCTAAGAGGCCTAGGCAAGATATTGACTATGAATCTTCTGAACAGGATTCTATTTCTAATGAACAGGAATTGTCTATACCTACTTATGAGGACTCTGATGCAGAAGATTCCATTCCTTCTGCTTCTCCCCCTGAGGATTTTTCTTTTGGGGAAACTTTACATACCTTAAGGGAACATTTCCACTGGGAAAGTTAGGATTTTTCTGAATCTAAAAAGAGACTTAGGGATTTTCTTCTTCTTCCTCAGCATAGGCCTTTGGCTATACCTCCTGTTCTAGACATTGTTGATGATGTTTTTTCAGAATCTAGTATGGCTCCTGATTCTCTGCCTCCGGCTCCTTGTAAGCCAGACAGATACTACAGGGTTCCTGACTCCCACAAATTCCTTTTCAAAAATCCTGTTGCAGATCCTGAAACCATTTCTCAGGGTCCCAAGGGCATTAAGGCTTCTACTGCTAAAAATCCTACCCCTTCTGATAGAGATTCCAGGGCGAGGGACAGATGGGGTAAGAAGGTTTACACTTCTGCAACCTTGGCAATCAGGACTTTAAACTGTCAATTTCATATGCTAAAATAGCAGCAGCATATCATGGGATTGCTTAAACAGAAAATGATGTTGATTTCTGACTGTGTGGAAAATAAAAATTTACAGGATCTATTGCATTCAGCTAAACAAGTTGGAAAATACTTTGCAATGTGGTTTTGATTCTTTGGAGGCCTCTTGCAGGGCTGTTGTAACTGGGTCTGTGCTAAGAAGGCATGCTTGGCTCAAAGAGTAAACTCTGCCTGATCATGTTAAAGCAAAATTGTTGGATGCTCCTTTACAACAGGGCCGTCTCTTTGGCAATAAGGCTGAAGAAGTTCTAAAAAAGATGGAAGATAAAGCTAAATCTATGCAAACTGTGAAAGATTTCTTACAAGTGCAACCACTAAGATTTAGTAGGCACTGGCCTACTAAGAACTGGTCCTTTCCAGTTCCTTCGAGAGCCACTCAAGTTAAACCCAGACATTCCAAACCAGGTTTCAGACCCAAGGGACTTTCAGAACAAAACAATGGGGTGCCTCCTCTTCCAAATCTGGAAACAACAAGACACCTCCCTATGGTAAGCAGTCTCAATGACTTCCCTTTACACTTACCAAGCACTTACCTTTTAGCTGCCTCTTTGGGGGGGGAAAACTGGCTCTTCATGCAAAAAACTGGCAACTTATAACCCAGGACAAAGGGTTTTAAATATAGTATCTCAGGGATACAGATTTCATTTCCACACATTGCCAATTTCAAACAGATGGCCAGACCTGCCCCCAAATCAGTGGGCAGAGGCCCAGAAACAAGTACTTTCCCTCATTCAACTAGTGCCAGAAGAGGAAAAGGGACAAGGTTTCTATTCAAGACTTTTCCTGGTACCTAGAAAAGACAAATCTTGGCGTCCAATTCTGGACTTATTTACTCTAAACACCTTTCTGGACATCCCAAAATTCAAGATGCTCACTCTTCACCAGTTACTTCCTATACTAGGCAAAGATGCCTGGGTTAGCAACTCTAGATTTAAGAGAGGCTTACCTGCATATCCCAATCAGGGAATCTTGCAGAAGATACCTCCGCTTCAAAGCAGGCTACTTGCATTACCAGATCTCTGCACTGCCCTTTGGCTTATCTACTGCGCCCAGGGTCTTTACAAAGTGCCTGGCACCAGTAATTGTACTTTTCAGGCAAAGAAATATTCAAATATATCCATACCTGGACGATTGTCTAATTCAGGCAGAAAACAAGGACATTCTTCTAAAACATCTGGCATTTGTAAAAAGGGTTCTAACTTGTCCAGGGTACACTATAAATGAAAAGAAATCACAACTGGTACCATCTCAAAAAATTACATTCCTGGTGCAAGCTTGAATACAACTGCTGAGATGGCTTTCCTTACGCCAGAGAAGCAAATTCATTTGGTGACTTACTTCAAACAGGTGGCCACAAAAACCCTGCTTTCTGCAAGCAAATACTGCAAGCCTTGGGGTTCACGGCCTCCTGCATTCTTCTAATTCCATATGCAAGACTGCATATGAGGAAACTTCAGTGGTATTTAAAAAGTCTATGGAGTCAGCATGGTTACAGCCTGGAAACAATGATTCCTATCATAACTTGCCTGTGCCTAGAGTTCCTATGGTGGGCAGAGGCCTGCCACCAGAACAAGGGACTGCCATTCACACCACCCCCTACCACCCAAACCCTAACTACAGATGCATCAGACTATGCATGGGGTGCTCATCTGGCAGGGAAGTGCATTCAGGGAAAATGGAGCCCAAATCAAATGCACTTTCACATAAATCAAAAAGAAATGCTAGATGTGCAGAATGCACTGACAGCCTTCAAGGACTACCTTCATCCAGGACAATTACCGATAAAGACGGACAACACCACAGTTATGTGGTACATAAACAAGCAGGGGGGGTACACACTCCTACCCCCTTTGCAGACTAGCCATGGCATTGTGGAACACAGCCTTGAACTATCAAGTACAACTACAAGCTCAATTCCTTCCAGGAAAGCTGAATACTCTGGCAGACGAAGTACGCAGAAATCTCATGGACCCACACGAATGGAAACTGGAACCACGGATTTTAAACATGTTGACACGCAAATGGGGGAGCCCAGGCATAGATCTTTTTGCCTCACCCCAGAACTATCAGTTGGGCAAATTTTGCACAAGAACTCATCACAAAAAAGCCTGGAAAGTGGATGCTCTGTCCTTCAGCTGGAAAAACCTATCAGTCTATGCCTTTCCCCCTCTGCCTCTGCTCTCCAAAGTTGTACTAAAAGTCAAACAGGACAAACCAAGAATGATTTTGATTGCTCCAGACTGGCCTCACCAACACTGGTACCCACTCCTGTGCAGTGTCACACCTTCCACCATGGCACCTGCCTCAGACACCTAACTTACTGTCTCAGCAGAACAACCAAACTCTGCACACACAGCTCCAAACTTTGAATCTTGCAGCATGACTAATCACCTAAATTCACCCTTAGCATCCCTCAGCAAACCTGTGATGGATGTCATTTTGGAGGAGAGAAGACCTAGTACTAGAAAATCTTATGCTGACAAATGGAAAAGATTCTGTGCCTGGAATAAATCTCAAGGGATAATCACAACAGTGCCCAACATTCCTCAGATTGTGCAATACTTAACTGAGATGCTTCACAAGGGCCTGTCCTTTTCTTCTATAAAAATCCATGCCTCAGCCATTTCAGCTAATTACAACACAGAACCTCCCCTCTTCTCTCATCCTCTGCTAAAGCAGTATCTCAGACGGGCCAAAAACATAATACAACCCAGGAGAGCTCCAACCCCTGCCTGGGACCTTAATTTTGTATTCCAGAAACTCACTCCCCCTCCTTTCGAGCCAGCTGCTATTGCAGACTTAAAATTTCTCTCCTGGAAAACAGCATTCCTTTTAGCAGTCACTTCAGCTAGAAGGATTTTCGAATTACAGGCTCTTATGGCAGTGGAGCCTTTCATCATTTTTCATGCGGACAGGGTCTCTCTCAGAACCAACCCATCCTTCATGCCTAAGGTGGTATTCAGTGTGGCTCAATCAGACAATTCATTTGCCAACTTTCTTTCCCAATCCACAGAACAAGGGGGAGCGGATTCTGCATTCATTGGATGTACACAGACAATGATTTTACTTAAACAGGCCTAAATCTCAAAGAAAATATGAACAACTACTGGTGGTATTTGCTGCAGGGGCAGAGGGAAAGGCTATTTCAAAGCAAACCATTTCTAAATGGATAAGCCATTGTATTTGTTTCTGCTATAAGCACCATGGAAAAACTATCCCCCAGGGGATCAGATCCCATTCCACCAGGGCTGCATCTACTTCAACAGCCTTTCCTAGAGGTGTTCCAACCAGGGACATTCTATAAGCTGCTACCTGGAGCTCAGTTCATACTTTCACCAAACATTACCATTTACCACTTTTCTCTAAATCCAGAGCTGGCTTTGCCACTGCTGTCCTGCAGGGTCTTATAGCTGGTCCTAATAATGTATAATTCCCTCCACCCAACCATAGCTTTGGGAATCTACCCAAATGTAATGACTGCAACAGTGAAACACGAAGAACATAGTACAGTTGTGTACACTTACCATAAATGTAGATGTTCGAGTGTATTCACTGTTGCAGTCCTGGTTACCCTCCCTCCAGCCACCTATTTTTCTCTGGCTATACCTCTACTTTCTTTTGCTATGCTTAAAAGCCCTTTTTGGTGTATTTGCTTTTGGTTGGAGGTATATTTTTTGTATTTTTAATTTTATTTGCTCCCCATTTGGGGGGCACCTGACATCTGGGGCAAGAAAAACTGATGTAATGGCATCGGCTGCATGTTTTATATGCCTGACGACCTGACGTCATGGAAGAAGGGACAGCAACCGACGTAGGACCCAAGACTTTGTTAATCAGGCTGACTGAGGGCAACCTGCCAGCAGATTACCCAAATGCAATGACTGCAACAGTGAATACACTCGAACATCTACATTTATGGTAAGTGTACACAACTGTACTTTACTCTGACTGAAGTTAATTGCTGAATAAAAGATGTTGTCAGTGATGACATAGCTGGTACTGACATGTCATTTTCTTCTACCCTTCACTCACATAATTAACATATCCTTTGCCTTCAGCTGGAAAGCATTAATGATAATACTATTTACTAAGGCAGGTATACACAATACAGCACATTCTTACAGCCTTATTTTCCTTCTATTACATCTGTCTACAAGTTTACAAAAGTTCATTTTCAGCAAAAAGTAAAAACATAAGAAAAAAAACTTTATGAAAATCATTGTGGCTTTCTAAATAGCAAAAAATACAGACACTGAATTATCATTACTCACCCAGTTTAACATAAATAAATGGGAATTTTTCATAAACATAGAGGGCAACCTCCTGTAGACAATACTTAATCAAGTGCAGATGCCTTCAGAAATGGAAATTTCCATTTTCTGTTGATACCTAATACAACATTATGAGCAGCTTAATCTCCATTCCCCTAAGTAGTATAAATGTGCTCCAAGGTCACAACAATTCTTGGAAATGGGGGACCTAAAAGCAAGAGGCTGACAATTTTGCCACTGATAATGAGGATATCTACAGGAATATATGGATTCAGGTGATTTCATTAGTGTGTTTTTCACTTATATCACAATGGCTTTTGACTGTGTCTCTTGGAGGCGTTGGACTTTTATGGACTGTAACAAAACCTCCTTGCAACAATTTAGTAATGATCATGAAAAAAACCTTCTCAGGGTTCAAGAAGTGCAGTTTCACACCCTTTTCCCATACCACTATTTCACTCTATAAAAGTAACTTGTAAACATTTGTACATAGTACCTTATGACAATCAAGCATATTGATATAATCCTTTTGTGTTTTCCTCTATTTTTCTACAGTTGTCTGTAGACAGTTCTATCACCCTATTCTAAAACCTAAACACTATTTAATTTTGTAAAATAAGCTTGTAACAGTTTTACATAATAGATTGTAATTATCAAACGTAAAAAAAAACAAGTAATCTCTGTGGTATCCCCAAAGTCTCAAACAACCCACTAAACAACTATAGTGAGTCCAAAAAACAAAAACAGTACAAGAAACTTCTCTGTGTGAAAGATTTTCTATTCATATATAGCTAGTTAATCACTGTATATTAATAAGATCAGATTATGGTAGTAGTAGTAGCGAACCTAAATTCGTCCTAAGTGAAAAATAATGAAAAATATAATTTAAAATATTATACATAATTACTAATTATTCAAAAGTAATCCAAGCAGGGTACACAGTTTGTTTCAAGTCGAAAATCCTTAATTAAGCATACAGACAAGCAATCCAAGTAAAACAAAAATAACAGCATAATAGTTCCATCACGAACTTTCTAACTATATATATGCTTTTTATCAGGTATGGGAGTGGTTTATTGTGCTGTGAAACACAGTGTGTTGGCATACATGTTAACAAATTCACATCCCTTCCCCCATCAGTGTGACATTGAGCAGTCCTGCCCTACTTAGTAGCTGTCATGGTAATATAACCCTTATGTACTTTAAATAAAATTAATAATGATATGGTACCTCTTATTAACCAGATTAAGTCTGTGATTTTATCCAAGACAAGATACTACATGGCTGGAAATATAAAAACCTTAGACCATTTGGCACTCTAAAAATATATATAAATATCTACATATACACTTTGCATACAAAAAATCCATTGTGCAACTGGATTTTTTTGCATGCAAAGTGTAATATGTACATATACTCCACCTTTTCCCTACAACTATGTTCTTAATGCCCAATAAGAATTCAGTTGGATAGGCCTGCTTAATAAACATCTCCAACAATTTGTCACACTCCACTAAAAATACAGAATTATTATAGTGGAGGTAACTGTTGGAGAAAGTGGGCTTCCTATGGACGTTAAAATGAAACATCCATTCACGTGTAATTTAGACCACATCACATCCAAAAATGTGATACTATCAACATCACAAGAAGAACATTTTTAAAAAAGTGGTGGAAACATTAATATATTCCAAAAATTCACTCAATTTCTTCCCAGTATCAATCCAAACAATAAAGATATCATGTAAAAACGGGTATAATACCTCAAACAATTTTTGTAGGAGGTGTTAAAAATTTAATTCCGTTCCCAATTAGCCATCTTTAAATTAGCAAGACTGGGGGCACAGACTGCCCCCCCATAGCCACTCTACTAAGCTGTTTGAATAACTAACCCTCACAAAATAAAAAAATGGTTAGATAGTACCAAGTCTATTAAAGTCACAGCTATATTGACTATATCAAAATCTAATACTTCAGTATCAAATAACATTTCTTCCAACCACATGAGGCCCTTACGGTGGTGAATAACTGAATACAATTTGTGCACGTCAATAGTAACAAGGTGACAGTCTGCAATAGACTCAGTATTAGCAATTATGTTCAAAAAGTTCCAAAAATCCCAACATATTTGTGGCAACTTGAAAATAGAGTCTTCAGGTCGATCATCCAAGAATTTAGCTATATAGTGCGTCTTAATTCTATTAGAACCCACAACTGGCCTCTAAGGTGGATCAATTAGACACTTGTGGATTTTAGGTATACCAAAAATTCCAGTCACCACTGGCCATTTACTCTCCATAAACTCATATTCCTCAATATTTATTTGCCCCTTCATTAACATATCATACAAGCACATTCATTCTTGGAAATTTCAGTGTAGGTGTCACTAAATAAAAGACTGCTCATCCTGTTCACATAATCATTACCATTCATGACTACAAGTCCACCACCTTTGTCAAGCTTCATATATCTCACACTTTTATCAGAAGTCAATTCTTTAAGTAAACGCAGGTCCTGAGGTGTTAAGTTGAAGGTCTTCCTGCCAGTGTACTGGGAGAGTAGTTTATGTATCTCCCTTTCACATAGTTTTTCAAACATAAGTTGCTGTTTAGTGGCGGATTAAAGTTGCTGGATTTCTTTAACATGTTGTTCCCCCTGTTACAAAAATTGTCATCTGTGCTAGTGTTGCCAAATCACAATGCTAGATTCACCTTTCTTGTGAACAGTTTTAAGTCTAAAATAACTTCAGTCATGGCGGATTTATTAGCGGGAACAAAATTCAGTCCCTTAGAAAGCAAATCAACTTAACACTTCAGGATCAGTGTTTACTTAAAGAATTGACTTCTGATAAAAGTGTGAGATACATGAAACTGATGTGCTTTTTTCCTGCTGGATTTGTTGGGTTTGAAACTGTTGGAGATGTTTATTAAGCAGGCCTAGCCAACTGAATTCCTATTGGACATTAAGAATGAAGTTGTGAGGAAACGGCAGGGGGGGGGTGTTATAAGCCCTTTCTACCAAAACCTTTTAGTATTTGTGGCGGACCACCTAATGTAAAGCACTCTATTGTGAGAGTGGATAAAGGGGTGGACTTTGGTAAACCCTTTATTCTAACTTTAACCATTGACACCTATTGAATAGTGGATTATATTTTAGAAAACTGGCTTATTATATCCTTGTTGGACACTTGAGGAGGTTGTTGGGTGACAGGCCAAAAAATGGTGTATAAAAAACAGGGCTCTATTAGCCCTTTATTAAAGTTAAAAAGTTTATATGTTTAGTAGTTTTTTAGAATAGATATTATTTATATATTTTTAACGTTGGTGTTATATAAACATACATTCAACATCTAATCAATTAAAGGTCTGTTGTCCTAATATGGACACATTTATCATTCAGAGGCATATGCATTTGTTTTTAAACTGATTTATGCATTTGCTTTTTTGTTTAGGCACTAGGTTCTACACACATAAGTGTTTTATTGTTTTATTAATGGTTCATTGGATGTCACATGACTAGTTTGAGATGAATTTAAATTGCTTGTGTTTTAATAATGGCAGTTCTGAAGAAGTCCCACCTGGGGACAAAAGCGCTTAACTGTCTGTAATAAATTGGGGACTTTTATCTGGACTTTTGCTGTTTTTTTTCACATTTCTGAAATAAATAAAGATTAGAAATACGCTAAGTATGACATCTCTGAACTGGTCTGCTAAATGGTTTCAGTATAGAAAATATCAGATAAAATACTTGGAAGTTTGACTTGGCCATTCCCTGACATTTTTTGGGCTTGTACAGAAAGTCAACAATAAGGTCCATGAGGATACTGAGTACATAGCTAGTTAACTAAGGAAGCTAGAGTTACCTGTGGTAAGGTAGTATTCATTCCTTCACAAAAATATGAACTTCCACTCACCTATACTAACAGTGAAAATAGTACCAGTACAATAAAAAAAAAGCATATTCATGTTAAATTTACTCAGAAATAAACACAGCTGTCTTACTATTGAGAAGGATAGAAGGTACCCTATCACACAAACTGCTTCTGAAACCTATCTTTTTTCTTCAGACTTCTCCACTATAGTCACTGCATCTCTATAGCTTAGACAAAAAATACTCAGACATAAACCAGATCTCTAAGGTCCCCCATCTTCCTCTCTCTCGCTGTTTTTGCTTCATTTGTACTTCCAAGAAAACTGAGCTGTATGATAGTCAGTCTCTGGCCCTCAATTCTACACCTCATAATACCACATTCATAGCAACCCTTGGTGTAGGACCAGCCTTGAACTCAATATGGCAGGACAGTTTTTCTGGTACTCCAAGTATCTCCCAAAGTACCCCCAAGACAATCTGTATTTTCTTTGGTGTTTGTGGCAGAAATGAATATCCATAGCAACCTGGAGGGGGTGGCTCTGGAGGAGCTAAGCAACATGGCACTGACTGAAAATAATGAGGATAACCCTTGAATCATTGAGTGAAGAAATCAGAGGTGCAGGCATGGCTTGTAAGCCAGCAAGAACTGCCTTCAGTAGAATCAAAAGTGGAACATCTTCATTTAACAGTCAAAACCCAGCATGAAACTGCTGGCAGACAAGAAAGGCAAAGTAGTGCCATGGAAAGGAACCAGTATTTATAAAGAGAAAAGGCAATGTATATTTAGCAAAGCTGAGAAAATATATGATAGAGGGCTATACTCTTCCCTTCAGACCAGTCTCCTCCCTGTACAAACACACCCATTAATTCTGGACTGGGTGACTGATTATATTCATGGGGTTTGAATCAGAATGAAATGGGTGTCTATCCAAGACAGGTTTTAAGCAAGCTGTCACATTCCTTTTTTGGCAGAAGATTGCTAAAAGAGTAATGGTAACCTTTTGTGCAGCACTGCAGTGAAGGCAATGTTGATAAGAGTGCATCAGGACTTCTCCAAAGCTTTTTTCCATGGTCTATAGGTTTTCAGAACATCCGCTCTAATATGAAGAGGCTTTCCTTTACCCCATGGGTGTCCTACCCACCAATCGCGAGTGTCAAGCACAGGAGGTTCAGCTCTCTGCAGGAAGCATTTAACTTCCTTGAAGAGTTAGGCTTATATAGAAATGTTCATGGATACCCAGTAGCATGCTCTGTGAAGGGCAGAATCTATATCACCATCCAAAACCTCTATCAGACAAAGGTGAGATAAGAACACCCAGATAGTTCCAGTGATAACATGAACAAATGGGCTAATTAGACAAAAAAAATGTCAGCATAAAATGTGTTATTCGTGGAGATAATTCAATGTCAGCTACAGAAGGTAACAATTCTGAGTACCTTGTAGGTGTTCAATAGAACACACCTAGCAAATATCAGCGATTGGATTATAATTGATTTTGTGAAGTTTATGCCATGAATTAAGAATAAGGACCACTCCTGTCCTGGTATTAGAAAAACCAACAGAGAGATGGACAGATTACAAAAGTCAGATACAGATTCCTTGCAATTTGATCCCCCACAGATTCTGAGTAGATGGATGCTTTCAAAGATCTGGGTTTGATTAAATCAAATAAATTCAAACTCGTGTCTCTCCATGTTTAATTTTCAGTGTGTGGTCTGACTGCTGGACTCCGCTTACAAGTATGTTTTACACCTGATGTTGCGTGACATGATTACTTTTGCTACTGTGTGCTACAGAGCTGAACAAGACTTTACCAAGTCCATTTGGATTTTCAGTCATTTAGAAAATAAAATAATTGCTAGTTGCTTTTACTTTGTTGAAGGCTTATAGGTGCAAGCTCTTTTGACTGTTGTGCAATGTCTTGCTCCTGTTGGGGGGGGGGGGGTGTATTATACATTTTTTGAAGATAGTTTTATGACTAACAGGCACAGACACTTTGCTAGCTAGAAAGTATTTTTGCAACCTCTGCAATAGCTGGCACAGCATAGTATAAACATTGTAGGTACTCTTTGAATCAGGGTCATCTCGCCCCTCATCGAACTGAGCACCTTTTGACATTTTGGTCTCCTAGGATGTGCAATTATTATAATTACTATTATTTTATTCTACTACCATTTTCTTCAACTTTTTTTCTTCCTTTTATGTAAGTGTAAAAGACTTTTTTCTGGCATGACTGCCCTGTGTGTGCGTGTGTGTGTGTTGAGGGGGGGGGGGGGGTTCACTCATTTTCATTCTACAGGCAGACTTGTTTAGCAGTAGGCCTTGTGATCCTGGAGCTGCAATGATTTTTAATCCATTGGTACTTCTTGTGCAGGCATATCCGTTATTAAAACTCATCATTATACAGTGTTTGAGTAACACATTCTTGATTAGTGTACATTTACCCATTTCACCTGCCTGTGGTGGGCTGCAAGGCCTGTCTTCAGTTTTCTGCAGGCAACCTGGCATGTCAGAGTTGGGGCATTAATGGCTTCTGACTGTGGAGGATAATAGGGAGTGTTCAGAGATCCTCAAAAAGCATGACTGTACATTGTCGGTCTTGAAACCTACTGTTTCGCAAGATACTCAAGACAATAAAGTTTGCACTGCTCACTCTGTTTTTCTGACGGGGTCTAGGACAGATGGGAGTATCATCAATTCTTTACACCATTTCAGTAATGAAATACTGGAACAGTTTATGCAGGTTCTACCACAGGCTGGATGGACTTTTTATTGGTCAGCATGTAGCAAGTAGTTGTAGCATTTCCATTAGCTGGAGACAGGAGTCTCATAAGTTCTTCATGTCATTTCACTAATGAATAACTGGAACAACTGATGCAGGTCCCACCACAGGTTAGATGGACTTCTTGGTGGCCAACATGCAGTAAGTTGTAGTTGTAGTGCTTCCATATGGTGAAGGATTTGGAGGTCTTTGTCTGAAAAGATGTGAAGCTAAAGCACTGCTGGTGATTCCCTGCTGGGTAAGGAAACCTATATTTGTTTTTCTGTGACTGACAGAGCTGCTTTCTGAGACCTGCTCCATTTTGTTTTCTGTTTTAAGAAATCTGCTTGGCCTGGAGTTTTGTTCTATGTGAGAGGTAGACACAATTTATCTAGGCTGCACATTTCACATGTTTTTTTTTCCATTGGTTAAATTGTCTCAAGTCATACTTAATACTCAGTGAATTTCTAGGCATTTCTCTTTTTCAGAAAAGATGTGAAGCCTGCATAAACTAAAGGACTGTTGGTGATTCCCTGCTGTGTTTCAGCCCAGCCTCTCCTTTGTTGATCTGCTTTTTAAACCTAATGACATTAAGCTACCCACCTCTACAGTAAATTGAGCTTAATAAGTGTGACACCCATGCCCTGGCCCAGCAATCAAGGAGCCTCACTCCTCACCACTAACACCAGAGAGGACGTCTCATATATGAGGAAAGGATAACAAATACACACAGTAAAGTGCAATTTCCCTTAAGAGCACACAGACATCACAGTCAGTCTGGGGCTGGTCAGTCCCTTGCTCCCCAGGTCCCCAAGTAAGACTCCCCACTGGCACAGTTATATGGTCCAGATCTCAGCCTGGTGGGCAAGCTAAAATCTCCAGCACCCTCTCTGTCCAACCAGTGCTTCATGTCCCTGCTCAAGTAGCTGAGACACACATACTTTGAAATAAGTTTACACAACCACACAGACACTTCTGGGGAAGGCTGGCACAGGTTCTCCAGCTGTGCCCCTTTTTACCCAGACTATACAGTAGTACCAGCTGCCACCACCCACTAATAATTATCAGCTACTCAAAGGCCCTTAAAAGGGTGTCCAATTATTACTGTGCAATATTATTATCTAATTGGTAAGTGTGGCTAATCGGTCAAGGCTTATTAGAGTGGCTTTGTACAGGATCCTTATTTACATGCAATGTACTCTTAGAGCTTAACTTATCTCTACACAAAACAGCCAAAGTTAAAAGGTTTTAAAATATTTAATAATAAATAATTAAAACCACAAGACAATACTTTCGACTACACAGTCAGTGCTAGTCAAGAGTTCAGAGATCACATAGAAATGCTTAAAATAATTCAGTAGTACAGTTCTGACATAACAGAAAAAACACTTAGTCTAACCTTTATAGTTCCTAGATAATCTAAAAGAAAACATAAGTCTAAGATAACTTACATAAGACAACAGGCTGAGAGTTAGATGGTCCAAACAAAAATGCTTAATGCCTTCTGATTCTCTCTGTTTAAATTGGTATTGCAGTTCTGATAAACATTACATCATCTATGATTATATGGTATATATATGATGATATGATAGGGGGCTATGCCCTCCTGCACCACTCATGTGGGGGGGGGGCTGTGCCTCCCCACCTCTTGCACATTAAGTATACCAACTCCGAGATTGCACTACAGTGAGGAAATGGGCTAATTCCCTTTTCCCCATTGAACTGCATCTTCCTGCACAATGTCAAACCCAAATGCTCGAATTACACTACCCGGTATGCTGTAGTGTAGTCCATATAGTTTGGTTCGACATTCTGCCGACACAAAAAATGCAAGTCGACCACATGCCGGTCGACCGATGCAGTTTCATGGTTTTCAGTGTAAACCTTTTAAAATGCATTCCTGCTTTAGGACAGGTAGAGCAGAGAGACCTGTACACTGACTGGGCATATAAATATTACCAAATGAACCATTTTACCCAAGGTGCTATATGTTCTATATCACTTACCTTTCAGCTATGAAAATACATGGTTTCATATCATTCAGACCTGCTGCGACAGCAGAGTATGGAGTGATAAAGGCAACAGGAATGTAAAAGAAACAGTGAGAACTTATAGAGTGCACAGGGCTCTGAGGGATGATGGACTTTCACTTATATGCATTGACTGCAACTCACTTCAGTCTGAAAATGGAAAATGCAGCAAGAAGCAGAATTTTTAGGGTGGGGATTGTACCTTGCCATATCTGTATTTTTGTAAGATTGGAGCAAAGGCAAACACATCAATAATTTTCAGTAAGGCGACATGAAATCCCAATGTACTTTATGTGCAATGGAACAAAATTATTTAGATATTTCAGTAGCTGTAAGGCATAAACACATCAAACCAACACCACCTGTCAAAGAGAACATCATTGTACTCCAAATGTTTGGGAAGGTATTTGCCTTATGACACAGCCATGCATGTATCCTTTTACAATATTTGCCAATCCAAAACAAACAACTTGCTCATATTATATAAAACTAAATTAAGCGATATAGAATGTAATAAAGAATCTGTCATTGTTTAAGCAGTCAGATGTGAATACTTACTATTTCATCTTCCAAGTCATGGTTGACCTGATGTACCTCTTTGGAAGCCAAAAGAATGCGCCTTCGTTCTTTCAGTGGCTCAATGAGGCGTACAATTCTAGTGCCCACCACATTCTGCTTCTCACTGACCTCTTCCTTACTCACTCCTTGTAGTTGAAGGGAAGTAGTCTGGGACTGCAGCTCACCAACTTCCTTGTACCAGTCTTCCATTTGAAATTCAAGTGACTGAAAAACAAAAGGAAAGGAAACGTATAGATGATGTAAAATATTAGCCATGGCCAGAACATGGGGGGATATGTGCATATTTCAGCTCAAACGTCCAAGATACTAAACACAAACACTGATGATGTTAAATGTTACAGTAAATTGTGTTACTGTTTTCAGAAGAATGAAGCACAGGACATATACACAGTAATCTTCAAAACTGTTATACACAACATTCTCAAGAACAACATTTCCATAAAATAAGTTTAGTATGCTCTGAGTTACTTCTGGTATTACAGTCAACGATCTAATATAATAAAAAAATACCAATGTTTCAGAGCACATCCTGTGTTTTCTCTTTATCCCAAGGTTAGGCTATTTCATTATTACTATATGTACCGCCTGGGTAGTATGGTGACAAAACACCCACACTGGGGGGTACAGTTCTCCTGCAAAAATAAATTTTAAGTCTGTAGTTTGCTCACTGCTTCAATGTTGTGGCTTGTGGGCAGTTTCACTCTCTGACTGGTTACAGTTCACCTGGTGTTGACAAAATATTATTACAGACTGCATCGCTTGCTCACTTTTATAGGTTCAGAGTAAAGTACTAGGCTAGCTGCCCATGAGGGCCATTTATGCCTAGCTGATTTCTCTTTTTGTGGTCGAATTAACCTTTCCCATTTGGTTAGAGATTGTCCTTACCCATTCCGTGGCCAATAATTATATATTTCCCCTAATGAGAAAACTGGAATCATACCATGGATAATTTGAGGGGATGCATATTTATTTGCTCCACTACCAGATCCTCCATCTTCAGTCTTGACATACAAACCAAAGGTCATAGTCATTATAACCAAAAAATATTCCAAGGTAGAACGGAATGCTCAGGAGCCACAAACCAGGAATGAAATGTTTATTTAAGCATTAAGTGAATACAAATCAGCTTTTCGTCAGTAACATTTCTTCAGAATACAACAGACCCACTGAATCAGTTCCTGTATATCTACACTAATCAGCTGATAGTCTTAATCAAGTTTAATTGCAACAAAATGAAAACACCTGAATTGAAGTTTAAAAAACACACCACTAAAACATTTTCTATCTGACATGAAAAACACAATGACTAAAATATAAACAACTGCATACATATGAGAAACTGCAATAAAGACTGAATAAATATACCCAGTGAAACGTTATAAAACCAAAGTATAAAAGACAATAAAAAACATAACTTATTTAGTTTTTGAGTAGTACATATTTATGTATGTTTATAAATGTCCAACAATAGTGGAACTTCCAGCATAAACAGTAATGCATTTTTGTGTGTTTAGACTGACTAATATTTCTCTGCCCTGAATTTTAATAATGGCACCAGGGATAGGCAATCACTAATTCCAGGGAAATGGGTTGTATATAGTTTAATTTGCCAACTTAGCTCTTTTAATTCCAGCTCGTCTTTCCACCCACCCCTCTAGGATCAACAGGAACATTTTCCAATACAGCAAACAAAAATTGCTTAAAGCCACTACAACAGGCAGAATGTCTATACAAAGCATTGTTTGGATTTTTATTAGAAATCTCATACTGGTGTTCATATATCCTTTTCTTTAGGTGCCTTTCTGTTTTTCCTCCATAAAATGCAATGCAGGGCATACACACAGCCAAATACACCACCCCGTTAGATAGACAATTATCTTCCTGTGAGTGGATGATAGACTTTGCTGCATTTTGCAGCTGCAGTACTGGATGGCCCAATATATATTTACACTGGCTACACATTCCACATTTTTGGGTATATTTACTCATTTTTATCTTCCTCTTGTCACCATTAGATTATAAAATATTGTTGATATTTTTACATTTTTTACTTGTGGTTGTAGTCACTCTAACTCCTTAGGCCACTGATGCTGTTTGCTGATGAAATCATTAGACTCATCACATTGCAACATCTTCCATTAATTATTGGTACCATGCAATGAGAAAACAGATGTAGCCATACGTTTTAGCCATCAGCCGACTACTGGGTGATTCTGTGAATCTGGAGACGGCACAAGTCACTATAGATCACTAAATGCACCCAAAAAGCCAGATCCACAATCACTGACACTAATTATAATGGTCGTTAGGAGTATATTTACTGGGGACATTATAAAAATAGGCTGCATTTTTTGCTAAACAAATAGATCATGCTATGAAAACTCAACAGTACAGCATCCACATTGCTATATGAGCAAGAGACTAACACTCCCAAATAGGTCTACTCAAAGATCCATCAAGAAATCAACTAATGAGCAAACCTTTAAATCATTTTTTATTAAAAGAAAAAAAAGAGCATGAACTATCACAGACAGACACAAGTGAGTGGGTAAAAACTACATAATCTGATTTATGCATAATTCATGAACCTTAACTCAGTAAAATTTCTTCCTGAGCTGTCCATAAATCATGGCTATTACTTATGCTCTTGACTAATCACAAACCACCAATGCATTCTAAGAGGATTACTGACTCCCAAAGCCACAATAAATATTTGCTGATTCTGCAAATGGAACTAGATGCTTGATCATGTTTTAGGAAAAATCACATCAATGATACGAGACTGTCAGAGGAATTCTAATCAATTCCTTTTTATTCAGTTGTACAGAAGGAATAAGAAACACTTAACTAGTGCTATGGTGTAGAAGAATAAAGCCCTGACAGTGGCCCAGTTGACCAGAGCTCGATTAGTGGCTCGGGCATCTGAGGTGCTAGCAGGGAAGGATGGATGTGCCCATCTTGAGGGCGAAGGAGTACACTTGGGCACACCTTGCCAATGATCCCTAACCTGGGGACATGCAGGGAAAGCAGTGTCATAAATAGTGAACTGGTGAGGGGCATTGTCTGAGTCACCTCGGAGTTGTGGACAATATGCCAGCAAATCCTCATTGCATGCCTATTCTGGAATGTAAAGAGTGTGCCCGGGGAAAGGATTTAGGGCACAAACTAGAAGCTCACTCCTCGGCAGCACTCTGATGCTGCACCAGGTGCCTCAGTCTCTTCACTGTCCCTGAGCACTGACTGCAGCAAATGCAGGGGAAGTAAGAACTTCCCATTACACCCAGGGACAAACAGAGGCCTTGGTGGCAGCCAATGGTCAGTTCTGATGACCAAAAAAACTGTGCAGAAGAAACAAAAAACATTTGACTTAGCTACCAGCTGCCAGTCAAGATATGAAAGCTTTACTTACTGCACCAGAGGTTGAGAAACTACCTCCTTTCTAGAGAGAAACTGTACTGATATGTGAAATAACATCTATATTCCTATATATTTTAATATATTCCCCTACCTCCATTCAGTAAGTTCTCCATATCCCCTCCATTCACATAAGTAACACACACACAAAACAGAAACGTGTGCATGCCCTCCTACACCAACAAAGTAATCAATTTTTTGGCTCCCTTACTTATAACTCTATACTTACTTACACTGACTTTCAGAAACCACTTTTACTCTTACCCCCATCTCTGCATGTCTGTTAATGTGCTTACCTGCTGCAGATTTTTGTACCATCTATAAAAATGTGCATCTCTACTTACAACCCTGCCATAGTGCTTTTGGGATGACATTAAAGAGGACAGTTCAGTAATTTCCTTGCATGTTGGAGCAGGACAATGGAAGAGAGGACCGAGGGTCAGAGAAATGATCCCACCAGACGGCTTGACTAAAGGATTACAGCAAACCACTGAGTTTATTTGGCAATGTGCTGCATGCAAGTCATGAGATTGTGTCCACATGGATGACAGGCTGCATGACATCTCTGTGAGTAGCAGCAGCATCATGAGAAGCTACTAGTTATTCTGGGGAGGGGTTAAGTACTTGGGAGAGGGGGGCCTGTAAGATCATGTGATGACCAGCTCCCTAACAACTGTCTCCTGGGAAAATGAATGGTCTTATAAGGCTTTCATCCTGAACAAGGAACAAAGGGGCTGTAGGGCTCAACCTGACTGGCAAACAATTAGGTCTGGCTGTTCCCCTGCAGGAGAAATGAATGTGCAGACTAGGTGCAGGGTGGGGTTTCACACACTGGTCATGTGGAGGGATAAAAAACAGAGTACCAGGTCAAGTTTCCATCACCAAAGTAATGCAAGGGTGGTATCATCCACTTCTCAAATCCATGTAAAGTACGAAGTCAAGTACACAAAATACAACTAATGCAGGGATGTCCGGTATATTTTTAACAACCAGAGGAGAAATTGTAGACCATAATTAATAAACAATTGGAGAAATACATTTGGGTGGGGAAGATGGCTAGAAAATTATATGATTTAAATGGATATTTTAGAGTTATGCAACTAAAGCTCATATACATAACACAAGTGGAAAGGGGGCTCGAGAAGAAAGGAAAGAGCAGAATTTATACTTGTATAAACATTTTTTATTTGATTATTTAGGTATTTAAGCAGTACAAAGTATTAGATGGCTCACGTCAGCTATTTTGTCACATGATTTTTGGACTGTACATAAGGAACACATACTTCTGACTTTATAGTTCTCAAGGAGTTCTTGCATATTCACTAAAAAGAAAGAGAACTCAATGCATACGCTTGTTGTGCTTGTTTTCATTTCACATTGGAAGTGTGTTTTTGTTTTTAATATTAAATTATATTATATTCACAGAGCAGTGGAAAGTATTTCAAGAAATAAACCAAAACAGAGTTAGCTGCAGTTAGGGGTATAGAAAGCATGTTAGAGGGGCCTGGAATTTACTGGAATAAAACATCAAAGCAGCCAAGGTTTTGGGAGCAAATAACTAGAAAGAGGAAGGAACTACAGTGGGTTGAGGCCAGTCAGACATTTGGACTTATGTCAAACAGAAAGGGGCAGTGCATTGCTAAATGAAAGACACCATTTCTGGTAGTTTTTAGTTCAGTCTAGAACAGAAAATGATGTTTAAAAGGAATAATTATTAACGAATATAAAATTTTGCATGACAGCTATCAGACTCAATTAGAAGTTAGAAAAGATAGAGAAGAGTGAATGGAAAGGCAATATACAAAGGAACAATGAGGGGGGGGGGGGTCATCTGTTTGCCTCCAGAGCACGGAACAAAGTCTACAAAGTTTAGGATGTTTGCTCGAAAGTGCGTGCACAGGTACTGTTAGTACCCAAGGGATGTTTCTGCAGGTAAACAGCAACTTGCAGAGATATACTGGTAGAGAGTGATAGTACTGCGAACACATTTTGGGGATTCTAGCAGTTTGGCAGATTATACAAATTCCCTACAGAGTACTTTGTCAGAATTGTTGGGGGAGCAAATGGCTGTAACTAAGGACACGATTCTTTTAAACAAGGATATAGGGTCTGAATTTATTTATTCAACATTACTCAACCGGGATAGACCGACTGGGCAGAGAGACTGTTTTCAGTGCAGGCCTGGGGAGAAAAGTTTCTTACATGAAAATTAATACACAATGTACATTATGGACACAAAAAATAAAGAACACAATTAATATCAACATCAGATAATTGAGTGAAATGCAAGAGAGGAATTAACATATAAAATAAAAAAGAGCATCTGTGCAATTAAAGTACAGTTAGTGAAAAGAATAGTTAAGGAAGTAAGAAGACATTTAGTTACGATTGTTTAACAGTTCAGTCAGCAGAAAACAACAGACGAGATGCAAGGTGCAGTGATGACAGTACTGACATATAGATTTCGTTAAGAGCATATAATTGCCTAGACACAGTAAGTCTGTACTAAGTTTAATACTATTTTCTGCCTGAAAAGCAGTTACTAGAAAATGGAAATCAAAATCTGAACCTGCAACTAGAGTACCAAATATTGTAAAGGAGATAAAAGAATTAGAGGCGAGATCTTTAGAAAAGGGAAGGAGCAAATTACATACACATAAATGGAATATGTGTGAAAAACACTTGCAAATAATGGTCTGGAGGAATGAAATTTAAGGGAATGAAAGAGCTGAGCAATTTATGTAATGTTAGAGTGAATGAAAATTGTTAAATGAAAATATATGTAAAATGCATAAAAAAGAAAGGAAATATTATGATTTTTATTTTCTGTTACTATATATGTACCTATGTCACTTTTTAAAACTACTGCT